>NC_068385.1:15282191-15424691 GCF_023724105.1 Carassius gibelio
AAAAATTAATATTGCGTTTTATGGATCAAATTTAGGTCGTTTTTAAGAATTATTGAAGTGGTGGGCGTGGCATAGGACAGCAGCCATGTTTGTCATCAGAACAATTGGGACATCTGCTGAAGTCAAGTTATTAGGACAGTGGAGGCAGATATAACAAAGCTGAATATGAAATAAATTCAATTATAATTATAGATTTAATTGAAAGGGTCCTCGGCCATTCTTATAAATTAGAAGCCAAGTTAACTGAGACTCAAACGATCAGTGTTCACAATAATATTTATTAGTTTATTTTCTCAGGGTATTTTTTGTTTTAATGCAACATTTTATTTGATCATTGCATATAATCATCATTTAAATCCTTTAAAAATATATAAGTGGGGGTGTTTGATGCTGAGTGGTGCGGATCTCAAACAGAATCTCACACACCTGTCTTTAGTCACTTTTATTTCGGAAATAGCCTCATTTGCATCAAAAGCTCCAAGTGGCACATTTATATTTCGAGACCTGTGATATCACAAGGCCGTTGTTTATGTCCTTTTGTCAGATTTAATTGTCGAATATTTAAGACTGAACGCATGTAAAATTATTAACCTATATGCAAAGGTTCTTTGTGTTAGGAAGGAGAAATCCGAAAACGTCTCCAAGTGACATGTAGTGCGGTATAATCTGTGAAAGAATATGCCTTTGTGAAATAGTTTTGTAGCGTTAATCCGCTGCACATAGACCTCCAGTTTCAAAATATTGTTTTCTTACCAGTCTTTTATAATCAGTCGAATTTATGAATAAATCTTCCATAACCCTCAGAAAATCCGGGTTGAGGAGGTCTGTTAGTTCGAGATAGTTGAATGTCGCCCCCTGCTGATGAGACGGTACACCTTCAGGTCATTTTGCAAGAGGCTTGCGTCTTTCATCTAACTCGGTTTATGTGATGATAAAGCATAATCACTTTATTTGGCAGTAGATATAATGCAATTTCTCCAAAAATTTTCACACGCAGAGAAAAATTCGATATAAATAAATTCTATATATTCTATATAAATAAATAAATAAAAATGGAAAGATATTGCTATTGCATATTACTATTGAATTAGTAGCCTTTTCTAATTCAAAGAAATCTGTTTTAAATTATTGCTTGCAAGCTTTCAACTTTATAGCAGTTTTATTGTTTATTATTATTATTATTTAATTGATAATATTGTGAATTATAGTCTGATTTGTGCTCTCATTTCAGCAATCCTTCTGAAATGCTTTTCTTATACATGAAGTGAGTGTGTGTTATGCTAGTAGATAAATCAAAATTAATGTAATGTATTAGTTTTATATGGTATATTGTATGCGCATAAAAAATTCATGCCAGACTCTTACTTTAGAATTGACCTGACATACAGTACATCTCTTTATCTCAGTGCCCTAACCATCAGGGAATAACCCCCCCCCCCCCCCCCCCAATAAATAAAAATGGTAAAACTCTAAAAACAAAAAAAAACATTAATTGAACTAGCCATTGTGTGTGTTCACTGCTGTGTGTGTATGCACTTCGGATGGGTTAAATGCAGAGCACAAATTCTGAGTATGGGTCACCGTACTTGGCTGTATGTCACATCACTTTAAACACTTTCACTCTGACCCAATGATGCAAACTACATGATTATTTCCACTTAAATATGGCCATTTTGAAAGAGACAGGATAAAAATTGCATGTTAATGATCTGTTCGTCTCAGCTTAACATTAGTTACTTTAAGAAACACCTCGTTGCTGGCGACTCTTGAAAATATTTTATTATAATAAAAGGCAAGGGATAGTTTAGACAACATTTGTGCTTGCTTCTCAAACAGTTTTAATTTTCATTTGTATAGGCTAATACATGGCATAGAAGAAGACAAAAGTGGATTGTGGGTCTATTTTCAGATGTTTAATGAGGCTCGGAGGTGGCATGAGTGCAATTAAATTCATAAATTTAAATTTAACACTTAATCACTTTGGATAAAAGAGTCAGGCTATCAAGTTTTACCTATCATGTGTTCCCAGGGGATCGAACAGGTAATGCTCTACCAATTGAGCTACAGGAACATGTTTTTATAAATATTCTATAATTGACTGAAATTATACTTTAAAAAGTGAACTAAAACTGCTAGTGGTAGCAGATCACTGATTTTATCATCGAATAATGATTTCAGTTGATTCACTGGAATAGCTGATTCCTACAGGAATGAAGAAATTATGAATAGGGAATCATGAATCATGAAACGCACATTCATTCATAAACAAAACACCACTGTGTTTGCTTTTAGAGATGCACAGCTGAGGCAAAAGTGTTATAGTCAGACAACGTAAATCACTTAATATTTCTTGTTTATTGAAATGCTGTCTTAAATCAGTAGCACTTTGCAAACTCCCTTAATAATCAATAAAAGCAGCCACTCTCCATAGTTCATCGCAATCTCACAAAGTTCCATCATAATCAGTACAAAAACACCTTTTACGTATAAACCATATACATATATATTAGTCTAATTATTTGAATAAATAAAAAAAGAAAAGAAAGGAAATGTTGTTATGTCTTTTTTCCTAATCCTCTAAGCTGTATTTTAATAAGTATGAATATATTATGACTATATTAATGAAAAACTTGTTTTAATGTTTCCGTGTTCTTGAAAATATTTGTACATTTAATCATTCAATAAAATGTCTGAGATTTCATTAAATATAAAGTTTCTTTCTGTTCTTTGAATTCCATCATGCTGTAGAGTTACATCATTTGTTGTAATTCTAGTTTATTTACCCTTAAGACCATTTTCACAACAGGTTTTTGAAAAGAGTCACAAGAAGAGAAATCGGACTAGCTAGATATTACACACGGACTATAAATACTGTAACACTTAACGTTTGCAGGTAATATACATTGTCACAGTAATAAAAATGTGGATAAACAGACTCCTAATTATTCAGCTTAGACAAAATAAGATACAAATATAATAAATGATACAAATAAATCTTTAAATTGAAGATATAATTTGTTCCCAATGTTACACCTTAGCTCTGCTGAGTAAAACTGGCAAAAATGTTTTAGTGCTAATTGTTGTGTATTGAAGTAGTGTTGATCTTCTAGGCTGGTAAGCCTTTATTTCCTTCCAGTTCAAGCTCAGAATGTCCTCCTGACCTCATACTGTGACCAAGTGCTAGCAGTGTCCTCCTTGCCCCAAGCCAGGCTGTCGCTCAAGGCTGAAGGGGCATGTTCAGTATCTTCTGAGGGCAGTACTGGCACTAGTTTGGATGCAGGCTCAGTCATGAATGAAGGGGAAGCAAAGCTGCCAGAGGTGGTTTGAAATGAGGAGTGATAATTGACTTCATCCAGTGAATGGAGAGAGTACGGCTGTGAAGACGTCATGCTGGAGCCCCGGGACGATGAGCGGAACTGGGTCGGGCTGACGGTGTCGGGGTTGACCAGAGAACTGGGTGTAGATGGGGGCATGGGAGCCAGAGCATCTCCACACAGACCCTCCACGCCGTCGCTCCCCGTGGGCTCCCAGGAGTCCCTCTGCAGTGAACACAAGCAAGAGTTCAATACCAAGAGAAACTTCTATTGCTGTATCTCCTTTTACTAAAGACAAGATCTTTTAGAACAAGATGAATAACGATGGGAGAGATAACAGGCAACGGACAAAAATGTGAAAAATACACACACAAAAAAGCCTGTATGATGTTATGAAGTGAGAACTGTTTAAAAGAACTGGTCAAAGCCCGAATAAACTTATGAAATAAAATAAAATATTTTTGTAAATTATTTAAATACTTGGATGACTGCAAACATTGTTATTTTTGTCAAAAATTTTAAATACACACACACACACACACACACACACACATATATATATATATATATATATATATATATATATATATATATATATATATATATATATATAATTATTAAAAAAAATCAGAAAATGTGTACCATTTGGTTAAAACGTCCATATGATACTTGGATGAAACTGAAAAATATTTTAATATAAATAAATATAATAAAGTATATAGTATAATATATCTCAAAAGGAATATTATATATATATATATATATACTAAAATTACTACTACATTTTTATATTTCTACCTTCCCCACACCCCCAAATTTTTTTTTACATAAAACTAATATTAATTTGAAATAAATTAATCAAATGAAAATATATATTTAATTGTAATCATATAAACATAGAAAATGTGATAATATTAATGTAATATATATATATATATATATATATATATATATATATATATATATATATATATATATATATGTATATTTTATTAATTACATAATTGTATTTTGTTTTCTAAAAACTTGTACAACTTAGATTAAAATGCCTGCAAACTCATTTATTGATTCATTTGATTTTTGTCCCATATGCAAATAAAAGCAAAGAGAAAAAGAAGTCCCTTTATAGCTTAATATTGGCTGAACTACTAAATAGTTCTATCACAAAGCAGATCAAGTGTTGTCCCGCACTTGTAGACAGATGTTACACCATTTAAACAATTTTGGCTATACATTTAAACATCACTGACACTTCTGTTACTGTGCCACCTTACTCCATGTGCCTTATCTTACCAGCAAATAATGCGATGTGTCGCTGGAGTAAGAAGGAAGAAAAGAAGACAATGCAGAGGGCGAGAATATTGTACTTCCTCCGCTGGAGAAAGGTGTGCTGCGGTAGTCGCCAAATGACTCTGGGTAGTAGCTGTCTATAAGCGAGGAATACCCAGACATGCATCCGGGGTCAACCGGGAGAGACTTTCCCATAAGCGATGATGGGTAGACATCAGTAGAAAATGGTTTCGTTGAGGAACAATACTCTGTGTCTGCAATGAAAGGTCTTCTCATGCCGTAGTAACTCGGAAGCATGTGAGAACCTGAAGAGACCACAACAATCCTGATCATTACATGAAAATAATTCATGACCCAGACAGTATTATATAGAAATGGCATTGCATAGACCTGTTAAGTGTTTGGAGACTCACCAGTCATTTGAACAAATGGACTCGGAGGAGATGAGACACCCTGGAAAAAAAGGTCGATATCATCACTTTCCCATTAACCATCAGTTGTCTGTGATTATTTAGTTCATTTGACTAATGCAGTCCAGTCTTAATGGCACACGACAAGCTAACACGCCAAATATTTGCATGCATCCACTGAACTGCCGGAAATCTCAGAGAGATTGCAAAGAGTGTCTCACTTGCAAGTGTTTAAAACAAACAGCCTGGTCCCATGAACAACAAAACTCAAAAACACAATGATATCCATCAGTGCAGACTCTAAAACACAAAGATGTTGCATATCTCATGTTTTGCAAGCCTAGATGATGCGACTAGTTAAGGTTCAGTTCTTCTAATACCAAAACACCAGTGGGAGCTAGAGATTTGTAGCTTACGATTGTGATATTAAATGGTTGAGAGCTATTGGTGAGGCAATAGACAGACACAGGCTCTCTTTCGTTTGCATATTACAAGCATAAAAGAGCTGATATAAACGCAGCACTGGCTAGAGGGCAAGCAAATTTTGAGGCTAGTATTTGAATGCTGTTTGCTCGTCCCAAGACTTCCCTGTGTGAACAGTCTACGCCTCAGTGCCTCTTTGAAGGCACTGTATGGAAATCGAGCTGTTGAAGAGCTCCAAGGCTGTGGCACTTCACATGATACCTCCTCAAGATAAACCAAGCTGGAGTAGGTGAAAGTGGAGGGGTTGGTGGTTTTCAGGGTGGTCTCAAAATAACTCTACTGTACAAGAGTGTGAAACAGTCAAACGAAGATCAACCTGTGCATTAAGTTGGCAAGCACTTTATTCTCGTTTCATATTTACCAGGATTCTGCTTTTGAAATGATGCCTGGATGATATGCATTATGTCCTTATGCATTATATGGAGAGTATTTGCTTATGCCAAGTTGTTAGAAATAAAGTGACGTTCTAGTGTAGATGCAAAAATTGTGTGATCCCCAGATTCCCAGTGGGTTTTTTTTTTTTCTGTACTGGTTCATTAATCATAGACTTGAAATGATTTTGAAATGGCTGTTACGATTGGTGCTTGTCAATTTATTTAATTTTAGTTTAACTTGGCACACTAAAATAACTATAACTATAACTATAACTATATATATATATATATATATATATATATATATATATATATATATATATATATATATATATTGCAATTCAAACTAATTTAAAATGTTAATAAAAATATAATACTGTCTCAATCCTACTAAAATACACTGACTACCAACACAATACTTAAAACAATATGTAAAATAAAATCCAGTCACATTCTGTAATATCAGCTCTCACTGTAAAATTTGTATTATCTGATCCATGCCACTTTTATATTAAAACTCTTTTCTTTGACCAAAGATTATATAAGAGCAGTATTTTACTATTGTTCGTCTGGAACCCCTGGCAAGTGTCTGTATTGTTTTGGTCCTGTGTTTGGACATGACTTCTGTGGACAACATTTGCTGAAGTCAGCAGATGGCTCTTCTACCCCAAATAAAAGGCCATAGATACAGATGTAAGCTTATTATAAAGCAATTTTTGTTCTGCGTGGCCTCGACATGCTCCAGTTCTCCTGTGCAACCCTCCCCCTGCTCTGCCATTGTGGTACGTGTTTGGTCTCAGTCGTGTCCCCGTGGGCTCAAAATGATTGACACCTACATGCACGTCTTTTTATTATTATTTTATTGCGTGTATACACTTGTGGTCACATTTACATTTTTAATTTAGTTACATTTTGACCACAACTGCATATTTAGACAAGTTTTAGACAGGTTAATTTTATTTCCACAATACTTAATACTGTTCAAGTATTATTTAGGACTGTCAAACCGTTTAATCGCGATTAAACGCACCCAAAATAAAAGTTTGTGTTTACATAATGTAAGTGTGTGAACTGTATAGATTTATATTTTTATACAAACAAACATATATACATGTATATACTTTTTTACACACACATTTATATGCTTAAATATTTAACATTTATTCCATAAATATTTTTATGTAAGTGTATTTATATTTATATAAACATAAAAATATATACAGAACACACACATATATTATGTAAACACAAACTTTTATTTTGGATTCGATCAATCGCAATTTTTCTTACGATGAATACAAATGTTTTGTACAATTTAAATACAATGCTTACAATTTTGCAATACTATTAGTTTGTACAGTGACGAGCCAGAAGCCGAGCATTAAGCTACTTATTCAAACAAAAGCGAGTTCAGCGTGCCATTGACATGTAGAAAAGCTGTCTCTCTTGTGCAGCCAGATGTCTGCAAGTCTGATTTGTGCCTGTCTAAAGTGACGACAGGCGACTTGTCTGTGGTCTACAGGAGGAACAATACAGCGGAGCAGGTGTGCGAGTGTAAGACTTTGCATAGCCATACTACAGCAGCAAAAGAATGATTAACTCCCAAACCTCAGCAGCTCATGACCATCAGCACTGCTGCTATTGTCTGCCGCTCATGTGCAGGTATTCACTAACAGGCTTTGTTTCATCCCCCCGTGTGAGAAAAGGACGAGGCTCCGTGGGCTTGTATCAGAGGCCATAAGCTCACCATTGGAATAAAAAAGATAAGCCAATGAGCAAATATAGTGGCCGGGCACAGAATATACCAACTGTTTTAAACTGTCTGTTTGCATATATGAAAGAAGAGTAGAGTGGCAGGGTGAATGGAGTGAAAGGAAGCATTGTGCATGACAGGGCGGGGTATGTTTCAGTTGAGGGTATTGACCAGGTGAGATTAAGTGCATGGTGGACTTACAGCGTAGCGCGGGCCGCTCGTCTGCCGTGACCTCTTTTCTGCCAGCAGATCTTTCACCGTGTGCTTCACCCTGACTCCCTGATACACTCTCTTCGAGAATTCTGCAGAGATAAACATAGAGAGCATCACGTACTTGTAAACATGGAGGAAACATGCTGATTAACCATGGATGCCTGATGTTATTCCATTTGTGTAGGATATCGATCATATGAGTGAATGGCAGGCAAATGGCTTCACAGGAAATCATATGCACGGAAAGACAGCTTGTGATAGCATTCAGTTCGAAGCTCTGGTTTGTTTTATAACTGCACGTTTATTATCACAAGTGTACAATAACTTATCATTTGCAGCTTGATTTTCGAGCAGGTCCGGCATCTCTAGTCAGTTTTATGGCGTGCATCTATAACTGGCATGGAAATTATCTTTGGTTTTGGTCAATGCAAATTGATCAGTTTACAAACACTAACTCCGTCCAGTTGAAACGCCACTTTTACTTTTATGTGAAATATGCTATTACGACACCATAGTCAATGGAGGAAGATGGAAATGGAGTAAAAGAAGGTATCATCATTCAACATTGAAATATATATATATATATATATATATATATATATGTATATACAATACAATGATTCCTGGGAAGCAAAGATCCTAGTCAACAGAACAGTGTATTTGCAATTTAAAATGTCTGTGATAGGAAATTGCATGCAAAAATCATTATAGCGTTATGTAAAAGACCCCAGCTTCATGACTGCAGTTGAGGAGCTCTGAAGTCCTGCTGCCACTTACAAGCATCGAAGACTGTCCGATATATACATTTAATGCAATTTTCTGTTTTCTATATTTTTTAATTTTCTATAAGTAAGTTAAAACTGGTTGAAAGTACACTGAGCCATGTCTATCATGACTTTGTCTTGTAATTAAGTAATCAGAGCGGTTAACATCCGAGTTAAATATTAAGTGATGTAGTTCAATCATTCCAAGAAGATTAATCTTAACCTTCCAAATAAACAGCATGACAAAAACGGAGCTCAAGCTACAGAGTTTTTAAATACCAATAACAGGTAAAACTACACCTCACCTGTCTCCATGATGCAGACACTAGATGTAAGTGACAGGATATAGTCAGCTATCTATCCCAGGGAAACAACTGTGTCTGCTTCCAAACTCCAGCTGAATTTGACCATTATACCAAAGACACAAAATCCAGCTCCGCTGTAGTGAACTATACTATAGATGCTGATCAGAAGTCAACTTTTGAAATGACCCTCACATATTTGTTTGCATGCAAATAATCAGCAGGACGTTTTTCAGGCATTTGCATCAACCTTCCAGATTAGCGAGGAGCATGCACGAATGACACGCCATCATCGTTGGTAATGTCAAGATTAACCATTGCTGGTCATTTTATTATAGCATGGTGCGATTCTCACACACCTTTGCTTAGCATTAGAGCACCATTCATGTTATATACTTACATTAAGGACAAAGGATGCCTTCACATGATAGTTATAGATGTAGTGTTTCAGAATGAGGGATAAGTGTTGACCAGAAATGAAGATCTGATACCTCAGCTCTTACTAGTGAAGCCTTTTGTGTCTACACAGTAAATTCAAATGCCCTGGAGTATGTATGTAAGTTTTTTTAGTGACTTTTCATCTAGGGTTATTTAGACAGTGCGACTAGCAAAACATAGATTACCGTTTTTGTCCTCTCTGCGAGTGACTCATGTGCACACCTTCCTGTTTCTACATGGGTACCACCTCTTCCAGTTGAATATTTTTCCACCTCTCATGTAATCTCTTCTCACGCTAAGTGTGTCACTTACTAGAAACCTAAAATGGAAATGTATGAAAAAAATATTTGGTTGACTGAAAATACAGAGACGGCTAATTATTTTGCTTGTGTCAGGATAATAAGAAATCTTTCAACATTCAACATTCCTGATGGATGTTTTACACTACACATCGAATTAAAGGGATTGAGATAATAAAAATCCAAATGAAAACTGCTGAAGGTGTTTAGAAAGTGGGCCACAGGTAAACACAGAATCAAACCAACAACACAAATTACAAAAATCACACACACACACACACACACACACACTGCAGGAGACTTTAGCGCTCCGTGATGTTCATTTCGCCTTCTCTGTCCGAAAAAAACATCAGGTCAATCGCAGACTATCCTGTCTCTTTGAGTTTAAATCTATATTTATTCACACCAGCTCTTGAAAACCTCTATACGAACACACTTGTCCGACAAAGTGCGGGGGACGAAGTTCCGTGATGATAAAAGTGGGTCCCCCGTAATCTACGCCCCTGGGATGGGCATTATGTGGTGCACAGCTCTAGAAATGTAAGGCGTTTTTATATTAACAATACATGACTTTTCTTTCTGACTTGCTGTCAAATATAGAAAAATGCAAATCTGACCGTGAGAGACTTTACAGTGAAAGTGAGTATGCATCTTACATTTTAAATAATGAGAACAGAAAGAATAATGCGATATTTTATTGTAAGGAAATTTTAACTTCCAGGGACAGAAATTTGCTCACTATAGTTGAATGATATAGCTTAATTCAAATTAATGCTGTTCAAAGAACAAAGCACATGTAATAATGGGATGTGATGCCCTAAACGTTCTTATTAAAATTATTTTTTTTATTATTTTTGTTGTCAGTCTGATAAATGTGTAACTATAATTTAACCTGCAAAATATTGTCAAACTGTCAAAAAAAAAAAAAAAAAAAAAAAAATTCCAAAAGCAAATGCGGTGTGGTCATTATTTTAGAACACAAACTAACTGCATGGAATTATGATTATGCAAAGCAAGTCTCCATCTTTATTTCCAGCTAGCTACAGTGCTCTTTTATTAGATCAGTGACTCATTCCTGCTAAAGGATTAAGGATATGTGAGAATTTTCCATCAAGTAATATAAAATTACAACTGGCAACTGACTACACCTATCAGGTCTTCATTTGAAAGATGTAAAAATCACAATTCAACAGGTGTTGTCATTCTTTTAAAAACAATACATCTGTCAATGTCTGCAACACTATGTAAACACTAGGCCACACATTAACCTCACTTGCCCACAACCGACGTCTGTGGTTCATTTTGGGATCAATGCTGTCCTCTAGTGGACAAAGATAGACACTACATTTCAAAACGTTCTTCATTTAATGACAAGGTTAGCCTACTGATTCTTCATTTGATATATATATATATATATAACTGTTGAATAAAGATATTTAAAGTTTGATTATAGTTTGAGCTTGATTATTAAGTTATAGTTTGAGCTTGATTATGTTAATTTTGCTATATAGAGCCAAAATTTTAATTAGTAGAGCTGTAATTTCTCACCAGTTAGCCTACAGTCATATAAATGGTAAGTAAAAACAAATAAATAATAATAATAAATATATATCTGTCATTTCTCACCAGTAAGCCTACAGTCATATAAATGGTAAGTAAAAATAAATAAATAATAAAAAATATATATATATATATTTTCCAAGGAAAAGAAACTAGTCCATCCCACTTCAAAGGAACAAAGTTTTATTGCATGCATTAAAAAAAACTCTAACTTTTGCTTGTAAAAATGAACACAAATGAAACTATATATAAAACAATAATTGTTATATTAACAGTGCACTGAGTACAACACAGAATAGTGATTAGACAAAATGCATTCTCCTAAAGTGTACCAGCAAGACTCAGATTCTTAAAAAAAAATTCCAGGCTGCCATCACAATAAATTTATGCCTAGATAAAAGTGTATTTCAGTGTCCCCATAGGCTAGTATTTGTTTTATTAAAAGATCTCAGCTCATAAAGGGAGGCCTGTGAGAGGCCAATTGATGCTGGAAATGAAGCAAAACAATAAAACTAGCAGTTTGTGGCTGTAGATGAAAGTGCATGACACATGAATAATCCAATAAAAAGTCTTCAACTCCAATTTAAACTCAGGGAAAAAACAAGCAGAAAGGATAACCGCTTAAAGTAATACATGGCAAATTAATTTGGGAGAACACAGGGCTTACATTAACTGAGACAAACCAGATAATTCATAAACACAGGTGGAACTGAATGAACTAATCAAGCAACACAGGAAACTATAGGTCAAGGCAGGTAGAACAGAAACACAGGGATATCTAAACCAAAACAGAACACAAACGTGACAAAAAAAGTTTTGACTTTTCCAAAACAGTTAATTATTGCATGCAGAAGAAACATCTAACCTTTGCTGTATGTTGTGTGAAACATCTGTTATCAAAATATATGCTGAATATTCCTGAATATGAATATTCAGTATATTTTCTGAACTATCAACTTGCAAATCCCTTGAAGCAGGGATAGTCCACCAAAAAAATTAAAATTAGCTGAAATTTCACCCTCAGGCCATCCAAATCCAAAATCCATCATGAAGGAAGTTTAACTTCAAATAAGTCCTCTGTCCATAATGTTGTTTTCTCCAAAGAAAAAGTCATCTTTTGATGACTCTCGGAGTTCATCTTCAGTTTTCTCTTTTCTCATTCATTCACGAACCGGACATCTCTACACTGCAGTGAACGCGCTCACAACAGACCCGGAAGAGAAGACAATGCTAAATAAAGTTTTTGTTATTTTTGGACCAAAATGTATTTTTGAATCCTCAAAAAATTCTAACTGACCCTCTGATGTCACATGGACTACTTTGATGATGTTTTTCTTACCTTTCTGGACATGGACAGTAAACCGTACACACAGCTTCAATGGAGGGACTGAGAGCTCTCGGACTAAATCTAAAATATCTTAAACTGTGTTCCGAAGATAAACGGAGGTCTTACTGGTTTAGAACGACATGAAGCTGAGTTATTAATGATATAATTTTCATTTTTTAAGGATCTGCCTGTGAGACCTATCCAAGGCTTTGAGGGAGTGGACAGGTGTTTAAATCAATTCACTAATCACTGGCATACCTCAGGGTTCTGTCCATGGCCCTCTCCTTTTCTCGACCTGTAACATCTTTGAATCCTGTCATACAGTCTCATGACTTTTCCTATTCATGTTACGCAGATAATAGAGAATCATTCCAGTTCAACAATCCCAAGATCCCTAGCTCAACCTTATGGAGGTCGACAACAATACAGCCAGACAGAAATTTTAATATTGTATTTGATATCCAGCTGAACTTCACAAACCACGTCTTAGCACGCATATCCATGCTCTGTAATATCAGGAAAATAAGTGCCTTTCATATGTTTATATTTTACACATAAGTAGGAAAATAAGTAGCCAATTCATATGTTTATGTTTTGCACATACATTTTTGCTTTAGCTTTCTTCATTTAATTACATTCATCCAAAAATATGTTTTTGTAATGTTTGAGCATTTTTATTTTCAGACATTTCATTGATAAGTTACAAAACAAAAGGAAAGCAACATCTGGAAACACTGCATAATTTGTATCCCATTTTATACAATAAAAATTTACAAAAATAAATAACTTTACAATGAAGAAGTAACAAAGTACAATCCTTCACTGAAGGGATCATATATTTTATCGCATTTTTAATATGACTAATATGACTACAGCTGGGATGGTCAATACCATATTAACATTCATATATATGTGTGTGTGTGTGTGTGTGTGTGTGTGTGCTCTTGTTTTTATGACATATCAGGACACAACTCTGTATAATGACATGGGTATGACACAGGTATTACAAGATGAGGGTGACTTATGAGGTTATAACCCATGTCCCCATTTTTCAAAACGCTTATAAATCATACAGAATGAGTTTTTTTGAGAAAGTAAAAATGCACAAGTTTCCTGTGAGGGTTAGGGTTAGGTGTAGGGTTGGTGTAGGCCCATAGAATATACAGTTTGTACAGTATAAAAAACATTACGCCTATGGGATGAACCCACTTTTCACAAAAACAAACGTGTGTGTGTGTGTGTGTGTGTGTGTGTAATCATTTTAAAGGAGCATTAACCATTTATCAGTTTAGTTTTATGTTGTACTTTTTTTCTTCATCTTCTTCTTTATTTCGTTTACATCTACACAGTTCTTTCAAGCTTTCAGATATTTCAACTCATGAAGTATGAAAAACCAGTAAGGACTGATCTTTCCAAACATCCAGTTTTTCATTCACATAGCAATTCACAACAATTTGTTATGTGCACTTTTGAAATAAAACAGTGTTTAATACAAATAACAGCTACAGTAAATCATAAGTTATACAACCTTCTGAATGGAAACAAACATTATGTTTTTTAAGGAATTTTTTTAAGTAGTTTCATAAGCTAGATCTAATTACCTATCTTTAATTATTAATGTTCCAGAATATAAATTAGGCTCAACCACTCTTAACCTCTGATACAGTTTTAAATATACTTGAAAATAGCTATAAAAATGTATATGATCATGCTTCATCAAGTGTTTTTGATACACTTCAACGCTGAAAGGGAAAATAAGACTCTGATAAATGCAAGCCAAGGTTTATAAAAAAATAAAATAAAATAAAATAACTAATCTAAAATTAATCATCTAAAATCAAAAATTACTGACCCAATCACAAAGTAAATCAATAAAAAAGAATGATATCACCTGCATTGCGACTTTCCATTCAAAGTAAAAAAAAATAATAATAATTTAGTAATTCCAAAAGTTTTTGGTATATCTGAATGTACAAATAGGCATACAAAAAAAATTGGAACTGATTTCTGTCCTTATTTAAAATAAAGTCAGCCTGACATTAATGTTATGTCTGAAATGATTTACTGTCGTACTGTTGAGAATCTTTAATATGACATACTTGAAAAATAATTTATGTGGAGTGCTCTAAGAAAGCAATTAGGCGACAGAAGTTAAGGAAACTACAAGAAAGCATTGCTTGCTGAGGTAGAGATCTATTAGATCAAACTTAGTGGTTATAAATATATATATATATTTAGATTGCGTCTATATCTGGAAAACCAAACCCAAAGTGATCAGTCCGTGCAAAATTCATAAAAGCTCAAATTTCCATCTAAAGCGAAATATTTCCTGCTCCAACCTGTTCACGGTCAAATGATGATCTTTATATTGTTTCTGGAGCATTTTATCACCTCTGAATAATTTGAAAGTCTGCATGATGTCCTCAACACTCTTGGTAGAAACACCTTTCAGATACTGATTCAGGCATCTTGGCAGGGTCACAGTTCTTCGGTTCCACAATTTTGCCAGCGTAATCAATGCAGAGAATCCTACGCTGGCGATCCCCGTGGCCACAAGTTTGTGAGCATGAAGACCAAGGCCCTATTTGCCATATAGGACATGGCAGGTCAGCGCAGGGCCTGATATCAGAGGGTCTGAGATCTTTATTGCAGTGGTTTGAATAAAAACCAGCATTGTCTTTACATTCCACATTTCTCCTGGACCATCCTGAACCACAAGTTTTGGAGCATTCAGACCACTCGCCCGAGACCCACTGTGGCACCCCAAATGGATGAATCAGTTTGCCAGCAATTTTTTTGTCTTTGGGTTTGCTAAAAGTTATGGTTTTGGGGATGTAGAAGTTGTATTTGACCTTCGGTGGGATGGTTTCCCCAGCGGTGGAGAGCAGCTGTATTGTGATTGGTTCCTGTAGCTGGTGGAAGCTCTGAAGTCTCTCCAGTGTGGTGGATGAGCCACTGTACTTCAGCACAGCCCCCAGCACTGGAATATACTGCTCCACTGTGGATACAGAGAAGTTGCCATTCAAGATATAATCACCATTTTCTCTTCGTACAGCCAGGTAATGCCCATCGTGTGGTATACTTCTATGGATCTGCTGTTTGATGTCAATGTTAGTGGCTCCACTTGGAATCGTCACAATGTCACTATATCCATTTCTAAAGAAATGGGAAAAAAAATTGACAGATTACAACAGTCGGCTTCCAGAAGTAAAAAAATGAATCCATTATCTCCATAGGGAAATATAACATTAACTTAAAAATATTTAAAGAAAACTCAGAAGTCGTTAAACAATGGTATATGCTTTTGATGAGGCCATCTTTTTTTTTTTTTTTTTTACTTAATTTGAAAATAAATGCATTTAACAGCGGAAGTCAGGGTAAACAAAAAAGAACATTACCAAAGTTGTGATTCCCCGTTTGGAGCATTTTTTTGTTTATTTGTTTGTTTTTTATTATTAAATGTACGTTTTAGTTTTTTTGCTAGCCGCAGACATTGAGGCTATGTTTGATCAGTTTAGCCTTCTCAGATTATCACAACTTGCCTAAAATAAAACAGTTCAAGCATATAAATGTGTGCATATAACATTGATAAATGTGTGCTGTATCCAGTAGTTTGCATGGAGAGTGGAAGCTAAAGCACACTTTGCAGTACATGGAGGCACCAGCGCAATCACTTACATTTTTTCAGTGGATACACCTTCTTTTTTGCTCATAAAGAAAAGAGTTATATATCATTCGTAACTGTAAAGGGTTTACTTTTATTTGTGTGCACTCACAATATCAACAAAAAGTTGTGCTTTTATAAAATAAAGAAAACAAACATGATGTGCTTTCTGCATCACATCTTGAACAGGAGCGCTTAAAAAAAATAAATCGAAACTCAGCAAATACATGCCTCACAGACGTAATAAATATATCAATAGAAAGCTTTCAATTACTACTTATCGAAACAAAACAAATTAAAAACAAAATCTCTTTCATTATACTCCTAATTATAATCCGTAAAAATGCACTTCTCTCTAAAAGTGTGTCTAATGAAGAGGTGGCGAGTCAGGATCTGTAACTTCATCCTTGCCACACCAACTCATAAAACACTATTTATTAGTAAATTATTCAAATATCTATTTCCTATTTTTTGCCGATGCTTTGTGGCAATCCTAAGCTTATTGCGTATATTTGAACACAGAACTACTAATGCTGCTGCAGGACACTAAACAGCTTCGAGCCACTCTTGACAGTCGCAGTAGCAAGATCTCGTGATGTTTCCACCGGAAGCCCGCGTCTGAACTATGACATGAAAATTGGTCCAAAGCCCAGCCTGAGGGGAGTGAAAAAGTTGGTGGCCGTTTAAGGCTAGATGGCATTCAGGGTATGCGCACATTTATATAGCTAATTTTTCCCATAAAGTACAACAATAATTACTATTTTTGCATTATTGTAAGTTTAGGGTTGGGGTAGGTGTAGACGTACATAATACACAATCTAATATAGGTAGAAAATTCAATTTATTGTTAGCTTCCGGTTTTTGCTGTATCCCTTCTAGCCACAACCATTTGGCCGGGGCTGAAATGCAGGGCTCTAAGCTGATTGGCTGGAAAAAAAAAACTGAGAAAATCATATTTTTGTCTGGATAAGATTCAGATTGATGATCAGAACATAAATGTAATAGACTGCTTCCATCAACACATCCAAAGCTTGCACGGTCCTATAGCACTTCCTTTAACATCATTTTGTTTGGTAACATTAGGCAGTTTTGATTTATATTGTTTAATGGTAGATGATTGCGTTATTTTACACATGCATCTGCTTACATAAGCGTTCGCTTATTTCTGCTTTTTCAGAAAGAAATTCTGTCAGTGATGGGGAAATAGTTAATTGTTTATAATGCTTTAATACAGAATTTTTCAAAATTCCCATGAGAAAAACTTGTAAAAATATATTTCTGAAGCCAACAAAGCTGAAAAAGTTGGCTGGCACTAATGCACTCTATTAGTATGGCCATAATAAACAAACTTTCATAAAAAAAAAAGCAGTGGGATATCCTTACATGACTTTATTGAATGAGCCAGATATCATCCTGCAGCTCTGCCCATTTCCACCACATACGCCACATTTATCCATCTTCTTATTAGAATCAATCTCCAGATCACAACCGGCTTTGATACACTGGCCTTGCACACAAAATGAAGTGGTATCTGGACCACATGAGGTTCCATCAATTACCTAAGATTGAAATAATGTTTATACTTACAACAAGATTTTTCAAATTTTACTGTTGTAGCTAAAACAGTAGAGCATGGTGCTAACAATGTCAAGGTCATGGGTTCGATTCCCAGAGAAAGTAGAAATCAATCAAATGTATACTTTGAATACAGTGTAAGTCCGATTGGATAAAAGTGTCTGCCTAATGTATCATTTTAAATATTAAAATGAAAATTTCAAAAGTAAAATTTCACTTACTTTAGCTGCAAACACTCTAAATTCACTGCTGCCCCTTGCTCTGCAAAAGAGTTTACACCTATCCCGCAACGATACTCCAGTGTATTTAGGTATCCACTGCTTCACATTTCCATGAACATCAAAATGATTTGGATTGTTGTACTTCTCGCATTGTTCCTCTCTGAAACTTTTCCCTGCAATAACAAAGAACTGTTACCTACTCTAATCACACAATATAAAAAGACAGATTACATTTACACACCTCGGTTATTCTCACAAGCCTGTTTGTTGCAGGACTGATACTTCACTCTCTGGCCCACACAGTATTTTCCAGCATTTTGAGGAGATGGCCGGGTGCACTCTCGGTAGGAGAACATTACTCCACCTCCACATGATCTGGAACACGGTTCCCATGGTCCCCACTCACCCCAGCCACCATCCACAGCCGGCTGAACCAGAAGAACCAAACAACCAAATGAATGTCCAACACTCCTGAAATTGCTGTGTGTGACTTCAGTGGTACTAGCATTACCCAAGCAAATGCATTCTCAGAAAAAACAGTCACTGGAGTGGTACAAGCAGTACACCTTTGTACCTTTTTATGCATATTTGTACCTAAATTGTACATTTTAATACCTAAAGGGTACAATTAGTAAATTGTGAAAGGGTATTAGATAGACAGAATACCTTAGGCCTCATGACTTCCTCAGAGGACATGCATGCACTGTTCAGGCAGGTCCTGTTGGGGCCACAGCTCGTGCCATCTGCCCAGGGAAGACTCCCGTTCCTGGTTGTGCACACAGACTGCCCTTCTCCCTGGCACCAGAGCTGTCCGCACACCTCACTGGCTGAAGTGTTGGGACAATGTGAAAACTCCTCTCCAAATATCTGTTGACACTGGCGGTCCAGGCTGTAAGTTATGCCTGGCAGCTCAGTGGGTAAAGCCACTGTCGTCTCAGGGGTGTCCAGTAAACAGTCTCCTGTTATTATCCAGAGGAAGAGTTAGAGTGTTGTAAATCATGAAATCAAAGGGTTGTGTAACAGTAGGAACACTGGGCTCCTGGAGCTGCATTTAGGGAGACTCGCAGGAATGCACGTCTGGGGGAGTGAGCCGAAAGGAGGAACACGAGAGAGCAAAAATGCAATTGGGGAACATGGGCCACTGACCACTTCAAATGATACAGCAGTTCAAAAAGGAAATGTGCACAACTTATACTATAGAGAAAGAACACATTCGCTACATTCACGTTTTATGATCTGGAGTGAAGTGACAGGATTGCATTCTTACTGACATAACAGAAAGTAACTGAAAAAAATATGAATCTACATAATTACAAGCAAAAGTGTTTTACTATAAACAAGGGGAAACCCATGCTCAGTGCATAAGTTAAGCTGACTTTTTAATGATGTTCACAGGAATCAGTTCGCTGAGCTGTTACAAAGTCTTTCTCTTACGGAAGCTGGGTCACTGACAAATAAGACCACAATGAATTTAAAAACAAAAATATCAGGATTTGCCATTTTCAAGAAATCTTTCAATTGAATTACTCTAAAAATGTCATGCAGAGTTATTTTAGTATCACTAGTATAATTTTCATTTCATTTTTGAATCATTGTTTATTTTTATGTTTTCCGTTTTCATTTTAATTTGAGTAATTTGGCTGTTTTTGTCACTTTTAGCAGTTTTTATTCATCTTTAGTTCTGTTTTAGTTTTAGTTTAGTGTTGTTGTTGTTGTTTAATACATCAAGTTAAACTAAATGAAAATGGTGCCTTGTCAACTGGCTATAATAAAATGCACATACCATGTCCATTGTCGAAAAACTCTGTGACGTACAAAGCACTGCAGGGAGACCAAGGCAAGGTCTTACTGAGCTGAGTGAATACAGGGGCCATGATATGGTGATCGTCAAGATATCCAAAAAGCTGCTCACAGTTCTTAGTGTCATCATGAGGCATACTCAAAACATGGCCTAAAAGCGGATCAAAATCATATTACTGAAGGTCAAATTAACTTGACAATTGCTTAGGGTCAGATTATCAGAGGACATCCACACCTAGCTCATGTGCAGTCGTGTAAGCAGCCTGAAGGCCATTGTCTTCAATCACAGAACAGCTCCTTTTGGTGTCACACATGGTTCCAACATCAGCTACACCCAAAGTGTCACAACTCTGATGTCCACAGATGTCCTGAAAGGCAGTTTAGGATACAAAAAAAAGAAGTCATTCTTACTGCTGTACCAGGTCTGTGGTTAAAAGTAAGCGCAAAAACATATTTGCCAATTTTTCCATTATAAAACCAAGCAAATAGTTTTGGCAGGCAGCAGACTAATGAAGTGAGAAAACTGAACTGTATCTCAAAAACATGCCTGGAGTCTTTTCCTTCCTCTGCCCAGAGATCTGAGATGGAGACCAGTGTTTCCAAAGCAGAAGACCACAAAACACACATGATTCAAGGCACATCTGGCCTTGGCACAGTTCAAGAGTCAGTCTCACATGTGTTCACCTTTCAGAGGAGCTCCTGTCTGTTCTTATTTTAGACTCGTTTTCGGTTTAATATGCCATTATGCCTGCTCTATTAACGAGAAATGCGGCAAACTATTAAAAATCTTATTTTTATTGAATGCACGCTTAAATCTTGCTCTCTACTTGCAGATAATATAATATTAATGAAATAAAAGGTCACTTAAGAAGAATCTCATTTCATCATGGTCCCATAAATAGATATCACCTGACCCTGAAATACATAATAAATCACTGCTCACCTCTCTAGTAAAAAGTATGGCTGTATCGAAGTGCTCAGGATGCCTGTGGCTGGGCGGGTTGAACAGCTGTTGCCAGGCACAGAAGTTGCGCAAAGTGACGCCTCCATTGCTGGAGATGGACGGACCAACCTCTTCATCCTCCACGATCAGCATCTTCACAAGCACTATGTTGATTGAGTTCTTAATGCTGGGATGCTTGTAAATCTGAGCAGCCACTGACATCAAGGTCAGCATGTAGTGCTAAATAGAGAAAACCAACAGCTTGTTATTCGCCAACTCTGCAGCACAATGTTAAGAATAAAAGCATGATATCTTGGCAGGACAGCTCAAAAGTGCTGGAAAGGAGCAACTTTTACTCTACAGATTTTTCTGTGGATAGTAATATCTCCAGTTTTTAAGATCCAATACACTGCATTAGACAATGCATGTTTAAAAATAATAACATTTAATATTTTATATTTTATATATATATAATTCAATGGGAATCATTTTAGCTGATACAGCCAAAAACCAGAGATTATTCTAGAGATTCTTTTCTGTTGACTCTACACAAATATGTGCTGTATTTGTCAGAAAGCCCTGACGTCAACATGAGGAACAGCTGGTGGTCCACACTAACATGAAGTTGTTCTATGAGGCATTTTGTTTCCATCTGCAAAGTTGGATCCCAAAATCAACATCTGGATTGCTATCTTCCTCATCATCCCGACCCGGACGACGCATTTTTTTCACACTCTAGTCTGCAGTCATTTGTTTTCAATGACTAGACGGAGGAGAATTTCAGGGGGCGGTGGATTGTATGTGGGTGTGAAGATCAGTATAGTACAATTCATATGAACCATGATGACTCACACTTCTCACACAACTGAAATCTATGGTATGTACATTTTGATAGGTCCCTCAAGGTTTAACAGCTCTTACTGTGAAAAGTTTGATCCTTCTTTTGAATTTAGAATAAGTCAAAACTAGGAATGTTATATCATCAGAGCTTTTAAATGAGGTCTAAAGAACTTTCATTATAATGTATGTAAAAAGACATTTATTAGCTGGAAGCCTACAAGCTGGTTGACAGTCTTGGTCCAGAAAGTTACCAGTTTATCATGTCATCTTAAAATGGTCAGTCTGGCACCAGCACAGCTTAGACCAGCTATAAACCAGCTGCATGTTCTAAAACAGCTTCAACTAGATTTAAGATGAAACACATCTTTATATTTACAAATGTGACACCCTACCTTGATCTCGTCTCCATAGAAATGTGTCAAGGAAGCGTCACCGACCACCAAAGTCTCAATAAACCTGCGAGTAGAGACAAAACGCCTGCGTCTAGACATCAAATTCTGATCGTCATCTCTGATATCTGACAGCGGCTCAGACACCTGAGGGGACTTCGTAAAACTTCTTCTTTTAATGACATGCAGCTGCTCAGTTAACTTTCCAGATGTTCCCAAGCCGAGAAGTTTGGGTTCGATTAGATATTCTTTACCATCTGTGATAAATGATCCTAAAATCCCATGACATAAACTGACTGAAACAATAGAGTCCTCATTGGAGTCAACAGAGCCGGTGTAAAAACAGCCTTTTAATAATTCTGCTCCAGTCTCTTCTGTTTGATTCAATGACTTGTAAAGATCTGTCAGCTTGCTAGCTGACTCAAGTCTTTTTAGTGGTGTGGCTTTGATGCGATAAACCTTCATTGCTGGCGATATAAAGGTGCTGTCCGGTGTCAAATTCAGGGTGAAATTCCGTCCGAAAGCCGTGAGTCTGAAGCTGGGCTGTTGTTCACTCCTTTTGGCCACTCGTCCAGCGGTGCGTTCATTCAGCCGTTCAGGTACAGTCTCCTCAGTCTCAAACCAGTGAGCAGATGTTTCAGCGAGGAGGCAAACTATTAATGAATATGTGAATACACACGACCACATTTTATTAAAATCTCGCTATTCCAAAAAAAAAAAAAAAAGAAAAGAAAAGAAAAAAAAGAAAAAGAAATAATGTATAATTGATTAGCTAATTGTTTGAATTTACTATTTAAAACAACTAATTATAAAATAATATCATAAACATTTATAATTACTGATCAGCATTTTCCTTCCTTATCTTAAATCTATTTTTGAAAATGAATAAATTATTAGCCTATTCAATGCATCCTAGGTGTAACCGAATTGTAGCTAAAACGGAGCCAAGTTCGCGAGCTCTTATAAGTCCACCGGACTGTCTCTGGATTGAGGGGCTGGTATTTATACTTTCTGGGAAATGAGACGTTTATTTTTGATGTCCAGTGCTGTAGTCTCTCCTCCCACTGTGCGCTCATGAAAAACCTCTGGATCGGGTTTGCCCAATGAAAACTGAGAAGCACTGCCCTTAAATAGCAGCAGTTTGTCAACCGAGTTAGTAGTGAATTTATAGTTTTAAAGTGGTCTAATAATAATAATAGTAATATACAGTTATAATGTGTCTTGTTGTTGTTAATGAAACGTTGCTTAACTCTGTTGTGCATATGTAGCCTATGCATAATTTTATGTAATATAGCCTAGGTACTTAGTAAAATAACTTATTACGTTCAATTAACTACCAGCATTGTGCTTTGTTTGGAAAGTGCCTTGTTCAAGAGGGACTATATAACCTAGTGGGTTTTATTCAAACTGGATAAAAGCATCTGCTACAATGCTGTTTACTATTATACAGCGCTTTAAAAATAAAAAACTATGTTTGTCAGTAGTTGTCCGCAAGGAGGCAGTAAGACATTGCATATGAATGTTCACACAACAGCTCGTTCGTTTCATTCATGTTTTCGTTCTGATTCAGCAGTTTATGGATATTATCAGATTCAGACACTAGAGGGTGACGATGATTTAGAGGAGGTAGAAATAAGTCGAAAGACCATTAGTAAATATAAATTTATTACGTAAAATATATTTAAATCTTTATATTTATACTGTAAGATAAACTGCATAATTGTAAGCCAGTATAATAACAACCAGTATTGATACATCGACTGAGAGTGAAAATAATATAGGCCTATACAAAGACAAGATATCAGTTGGTTTATAGCACATAGAGAACTTCTATTCTCTTATAACCTCAGCAGCAATGTTATACAGAATATGACATTTAGGTCAGCAATGAAGGACACAAACATGAGGAAAGGTCCTGATGTGCATTATAAAAACAGCAAACCAGCTGAGCTATTCCAATGACCACACAAGCTGGTATGTATATCTGACTTGTTCCACTGTGGGCAAGGGCAAATAAGATGCAGTGTTCCCTGATGTGGATCATCTGGTAGTTCTTGCAACAGTTCACAGTAGGTGTCATCATTGACAGTCATCTACTATTTGTGCTGCTTCCAGTGAGAGTGCAAGGCCCTGTCATGACCACATGTGTGGAGCTCAGCTGATAAGAGGGGGGTTGGGGGAAATAATGTGAAGGACTTTCTACAGCATCCAGCAGCAGCAGTACACAAGACTGCAGAGCTTGAAGTTATAAATATAAAAATAGTGCAATGATGGACCTGATTTATATGGTTTTTAATAACAAAGCACCACTCAAGGGAATGCATGATGGTTAAAAAAAAAGGAAATCCTGTACATGCTCAGGTGCACATTTTTTTATTTACATATCATCATTTTTGGAGGTGTATTGATGACATTCATTTTGATTAATTCTTACAGTTAAATGACAATAATAATTGCCAGAACTTGGCCTGTTCAAAAATATAGCCAAATTTATTCAAACTTAGTTTACCATTATGCAATATTATATCTAAACTGCCAAACTCCACCCAAACTACTGAAACCATCACATCCTCCAAGAAGCAGCTAAAGACACTTCCGCAAGCACAATCTAGTAAATCTGGCATTGTGTACTACAATAATTGTTGGCTCTGCGATGAACTGCTTTGTTCCTCTTTTTAAGATTGCTTTGGGTAAAGGCAATGCACAAATGTAAATGTAAATAAATGACTGTAAAAAAAAATTATGTTGTAATAACAAATTAAATTAACAAATTAACAAAATTCCACAAAAAGCCTACTTTTTTTCAGATAGAGAACGTGCCATGCTGTATAAAAACTTAAAGTAGATTCTAAAAAAAAAAAACAGAGCACACCTTATGTAAAATAACTGCAGGTGATATGCAATTTTATATCACAACCATAGATGGCGACAGAGGGGAAAAGATTTTCGTTCAACTTTAAGTTGGCAATAGTTTTATATTAAAATAGATATTTAATGCAGTTACTAAGAGTATATATTTAAAATAATCTCTGTGTGATGTTTATGAATACATTTATGTGGTGACTCATAAGTGGTGACTTTAAATAATGGCCTACTTTCGAAAGTTCAAAACGTTCAGTTTTTCTTAGTTTAGTTAAAAAAAATTTATACTTTGGAAAATTCTCTGAACCATCTCCAACTAAAATGTTGCAGAAAAACGGCCCATAAATGTTTCTGAACTAACATTTTGAGAAGATTTATCAAAGCCCAGATTACTTTGAATGGACGTTCTATTATCTAATGAAATAAAATAATCAGAATTATTAGTATTATGTCTTATGATGCCTTTACCTCCTCTTATTAATAACGTAAATATAGTATTGGAATTGATTGTGCTTAACAAAACGTGCACATTAATTTTATGACATTTTATGAAATTGTTATAATTTTATTATTATTATTATTATTATTATTATTATTATTATTATTATTATGTAATTTATTTACATTTTTATTAGGATTTAATAATATATATATTTTTAAAAAATACGTATTTTAAAAACATGCCCCCTTACCATTTCCCCCCAAAGTCGTTTGCCAAGTATTCTCCAACTCCACAAATGACAAGCATTCGTTTGGAGTGGGAGGTAACCTCTGAAGCGCTGCTGGTGCCTGATGCTCGTATTTAGAGCCAGAAGTTTCTGCGGTGTTCAACATGAATCATGATCTCTCATCTGAACTTCCCCAAAACTCTTACAATCTGCAATGTTTACATATGACGTAAAAGAATAAGAGAGAGAAAGAGAGAGAGAGCTGGTTTCACGAGAGATGGCGATTGTGGCAATGCTTAGTAGATCTCAGGACGGACGTACAGAACCGTGATCAACAGCATCACGGCGTGAATTACACTTTGAAGGATATATAATAATTACCAACAACGATGTCTGTTTACACCGTTGTTTTGTTTTGTCTCTTGCACATGCTGTTCTTAACGAAAATATACCTCTGTATGGAAACTGATTTTTGTGAACCTGTTCGACTTGACCGTGTAAATGACCCAAGTCATGACAAACTGAACAAAGAACTTGTTGTTTACAGAATAAACGCTTTCAATCAGGAATTGTATCTTAATCTTCTGCCTGACTCGAGTTTTCTGGCTGCTGATGGCACATTTCAATATAACACATCCTCTTCAAGTGCTTTTTTGGGAGATGATTTTAGAAGATGCTTTTATTCCGGTGATATTAATGCAGACAGGAATTCATATGCGGCTCTCAGTCTCTGTGGAAGCATCCGAGGAGCGTTCTCTTATAACGGGATGGAGTACTTCATAGAGCGCAGGTCGACCAACACAGCACCAGGACTGATCCCAGATGATGCTGAAAAAACGCACATCATCCGCAGAAGACATCTTCACGCATCGACCTCAACATCTAGGTGCGGAGTTACATCCAGTTTAAACCAGGGCGTTTTGGACTCCATAGAAAAGTACAAACCTGTGAAGGGACACACCGAAACTTTGTTGAAAGGCATGAGCAGAACGAAAAGATTCGCCTCTATACCGAGGTACGTAGAGGTCCTGGTTGTCGCTGATGAGTCTATGGCAAAATTCCACGGCGACGACCTGAAGCATTACCTTTTGACTCTCATGTCTGTCACTGCAAAGCTGTACAAACACCCCAGTATCTTGAACGCCATCAGTATAGTGGTTGTAAAGCTTATGGTGATTAACGAGGCAGAAAAAGGACCCAAAGTATCCAGTAACGCGGCACTAACGCTGCGCAGTTTCTGCACCTGGCAGAAGAAGCTGAACAAGATCAACGACAAACACCCAGAGTACTGGGACACAGCGATTTTGTTTACAAAGCAGGTAAGAAATGATGTTCTCATATTAGTCAATGTCTGTTTTTGTCTGCAAATAGTAGGTTATTTAAAAGACATAAATAATTGTAATTCAATTCAAATCAATGTATCTCTATGATTAACTTTTTTCTGAATTAATGTTTTATTTTTTGTGGGTAATGTGTGAAAAAATGTCTTGATGCTGTGACTGTAGATTGCAAAACAAAATTAATCAATCAATCAATCAATTTTCTGTATTTTTTTAATCGTCTGATAAATTGAAGTCTGTGTGGTGTAACCAGGAATCTATTTTGTTGTCACCTGACAAGAACGTCATAAGACATCTGAGACCCCCTGAGACCCTCCTGAGAATTGAGAATTTGAATTTGATTTCAGTTCTTCATTTACACCATTCAACATTTGTCATGTATATGATTAAATAAAAACATTAAAAGAAACATTTCACCTCTTAATCATCTCTAACATTACATCTTTCAGCAGTTTTGCCACAGTTGAAACACTTTCTATATGAACATGACATGCCATCTGGATAGAAAGTAGTAAAACATTTCTGGAAATATGTCAAAGCTTGTTGGAAATGCCCCTAAACTAAATAGTAATTCTCTACCATTTGATTCCAATATAAACTTAAGAGCACCATTACATCACCAGAAAGCTGAAAGCAGATGTCATAAGTTTAATAGTGACTCCAGCAGAGAAGTGATCCAAGTCAGCTGTCATTACACTTCTAACTATTATGCCAAAGTACCTGCGCGGCACCTGTTATTTTAACCAAATTAACTCTGTGCCTTTATAATACATGAGAATACAGCAATGCAAAGTATTATTATTAGTATTAGGTAACATGTTTTTATGATTAAACTAAAAACAAACATATGACCATCATATGACCATCTCCTTTAAACTGCCCTACTCATGTCTGACAGCATGAGAAAGTTGAAACATTTATGTCAAGACAATATTGAAATGTATTCACCCTTCCCGAAATTTTTCCCTTAAGTCTCCTGCACTATGATGTTCTCACATTGTTCCATCTGTCCTTGTAACTATAGCTGTTTACAAGCATTCTTGGCCACCCTCACTGTTTCCCTATGCTTTTCATAATGTCAATACAAAATACGTTTGTATTTTGACCTGAAAAAATCAGAAATAGACTGTTCACACACACACTTTGGATCAGAAGTAATCACTGGGAAAAGCTCAGTGAGGAAGCCTGGATTACAGAGATGAATGAAGTGATGACAACTGAAACCCTGGCTATCATCTTCATACTGCTCCTGAAATACTTGATGCTTGTTATGTTACATAGTTTTTCATCACTGATTTCACACTATAATCATTTTCTTCACAGGACCTGTGTGGGGCTACCACATGTGACACTCTGGGTATGGCTGATGTAGGAACCATGTGTGATCCTAAGAGGAGCTGCTCAGTTATTGAAGATGATGGTCTTCCCTCAGCCTTCACAACCGCACATGAATTAGGTGAGAGCTTTGTTTGGCGTCAGAGT
This sequence comes from Carassius gibelio, assembly GCF_023724105.1. Taxonomy (NCBI): domain Eukaryota; kingdom Metazoa; phylum Chordata; class Actinopteri; order Cypriniformes; family Cyprinidae; genus Carassius; species Carassius gibelio. Next base: position 15,310,503 of record NC_068385.1, read on the forward strand.
CAGTCTTTTGTGAGCAAAACAGGTGAACTGAAAGTCCCTGTCTGTGTTGTAATTAAGTTGAATCCTTTAGGTCGGTGGGATTTTGATGAGGCTTCTCACTCCTGAAATTCTAGCTCTGATTCCTTGATCTTTAAACATGAATGTTGTGCCAGCTCTTTTCCAGAAAAAAAGTCCTGCCCTGCTTTATTATTAATTAAGAATAACAGTGACAACTGCATTCAGGAGTTTTCCACATCTCTTGATCCATGTGAAAACAAAGGTTTAATAAAAGACAGATGGGAAAACATTAGCAGATGCTGAAGAACCATATTAACTGGGGCTGGTGCATCAGTGCCATCCTTATATGGTTTAGAGACAGACCTATGAAACTCTATGTGCATATATTAATCTGTTAGTTATCGTACACCTTACAAACAGATAAATACATAGATGGATGGATGAAACCATAGAATGATGGATGGACGGAAGGGACAAATAGATAGACAGACAGACAGACAGTAGACAGATGTTGAATACATTTAAAGGATATTTTTATCAATGGACAAAAACTCTTAACTGTAACTATTAATTGCTTTTTCTGCTATGAAAATGAAAACAGACTTAGACGGCTTGACTATTTCTTCGGATCTTGTCCAGGGCATGTGTTCAGTATGCCACATGACAATGTGAAGGCTTGTGAGGAGGTATTTGGAAAGCTGAAGGACAACCATATGATGTCTCCCACACTGATCCAGATTGACCACACCAGACCCTGGTCTGTCTGCAGCGCTGCCATCATCACAAACTTCCTGGACGCTGGCCACGGTTAGTTTGACTGCTCTGCTGCAATCATCTTTGACGTGTGTCTCAGCCACGTCGAATAAATACATTGAGGATATGCTCAGCTATACAAATCACCAATATACTAAATGTAAAATCTGCATTAAGTACCTTTTGCTCACCAGGTGACTGTCTGCTGGATCAGCCCCAAAAGCTTTTGGCTCTTCCAGATGACCCTCCGGGCATCAGCTACTCTCTCAGCCATCAATGTGAACTGGCTTTCGGCTCAGGATCCAAGCCCTGTCCATACATGCAGGCCTGCTCCAAACTGTGGTGCACGGGGAAAGCTAAAGGACAGCTGGTTTGTCAGACTCGCCACTTTCCCTGGGCTGACGGTACTACCTGTGGCAGCAACAAGTTGTGCTATAGAGGGATCTGTACTGACAAGCAAAATACTACCAAAGACAAGGTGAGCGATGTGCTAACTACAGTATATCGGACTGCAGACAAATGTGCTGTTTTATTTGACACAAGCTTTTCAGTCAAGATGTTTTTGAATTTTTTTTTTCTCATCAAGACTGCATTTATTTAATCAAAAATACAGTAAAAACAGTGATTATGTGAAATATTATTGCAATTTAAAAGGGTCGAGTTAAACTGATCAAAAGTAACAGTGAAGAAATATAATAAGACAATATATATATATATATATATATATATATATATATATATATATATATATATATATATATATATATATATATATATATATATACTGATCAATTTAACTTGTCCCTGCTGAAAATCTTACTAACCCCAAATATTTGAACACTGAAATTGAGATTTTTAACACTGAAAACTGAAACTGAAATTATTAAATTAGAGTATATGCCATTTATATAAATTTATATTACATTTATGGTGGGTAATGCTTTTTTTGTTTAAGTTTCCAAAAAGAAAAAAAAAAAATCTAGTGTTGCTTCTCAAATAAATTTATATTTGTTGATCTTCTTTTAAGGATTTGTAGATACTTTTTACTGAAAAAAGTAAAAGCTACTTGTAGTGGCAAAGAGTCCTTTAGATTATTAAAATATTTTTCACACTCATAAATAAAAAATCTGAAGTTCATCTCTGGCATCACTGCTGAAACCACTTTTTGGAACCTTCCTTTTTCAGAGTGTAAAAAAGTAGTTTGTTTTGTTTTATTATTTTATTTATTTAGTGCGGTATAAATGCTCATGATATGATATTTCTGCTGACAATGAACATTTAAATGCTAGTCTTTTTGAAGAAGCAGCAGGGATGTAATTGTTTCTGAGACGTGTGGACTCTTTCCGCAGGCAGATGGACATTGGGGTCGGTGGGGTCCGTATGGTTTGTGCTCCTGTACTTGTGGGGGAGGGGTGCAGCTCGCCAAAAGGGACTGTAACAACCCCACCCCTGAAAACGGGGGCAAGTACTGCCAGGGACTGAGAGTGAAGTATCGCTCATGCAACTTAAAGCCCTGTAAAGACTCAGGTAAATTAAATATTTTTCAGTCTAATGTTAAACAATATGCATAAGTCGATATCCGTGTCTGACAAAGACCATCTGTTTGTGACAGGAAAGAGCTTTCGCGAGGAGCAGTGTGAGGCATTCAATGGCATCAGTCTGAACACTAGCAGACTGAGCCCGTCTGTGGTCTGGGTTCCGAAATACTCTGGAATCTCTGTTAAGGACAGATGCAAGCTCATCTGCCGAGCCAGCGGCACCGGATACTTCTATGTCCTTGCACAGAAGGTAAATAAATTAAAATATATGCTTAAATACTGCAAAGTTGTTTGACATTCGATATTCATGAGTAAAAGGAGCCAGTGTGCAGGTCTTATCTCATGGAAAGAACAACATCCCCATTCCAAAGTGAACAAGATACTTTTAAAAAGTAATGGGGAGAGCTTATCTCTCAGATATGGCCATGTGGAAAGACACAGTGCAGGGCTGCTTCTCACAATCACTCGTGACGTAGATGGGAAGACAAAAAAACTCACAGTTTCAGTAACCTAGACAGCTATTGTTACACAACTAAAACTGTGTTCTAACTAGCTGCAATGCAGCAAAGTGACGAGTGATGCTACAATCTGTTAGTCACTGAGTTTCTGTGCTAGCCACACCCACATGACAACTCTTTGGACCAAAATCTTGCTATGTGTCTTAAATATAAAAAAAAAAAAGGAAATATTAACTTTTATTTAGCGTGGATGGATTCAGTTGATCAAAAGTGACAGTAAATACATTTATAACAAACATTTCTATTTCAAATAAATGCTGTTCGTTTTTAAATTTCTATTCATTAAAGAATCCAGCAATTAATATACTTTTAATTTTAAAATGCAAGTACTGGCCATTAGCAATCCATATAATTCACCCATCGCAATATTTCAATCACTAAAAACAGCGTGACATTCTAAAACTTAATTTGAAAACACTTAAGGTGCCTTTAAAATGGTGATCAAATTCAGTACAAACATTATTGTTGATGCGTGCTTTATGCAGGCAAGCAAATTAGCCCAGAATTGGAACGCAATGCACTAAATGGTTAAGCGTTTTATAATGGTTTATAATGGTTTTCTATGGGAACATTTTTCATATCAAACTTTGAGCTTTGCGTTTATATTCTGAGTTAATTTGCTTGCCTGTAAAAAGAGTATGCATCATCAGTAAGATGTATACTGAATTTGGCCTTTAAATATCACTGTCTTACATCATTACTAATTAATGCAAACCTTGTTAAAAATAATTGGTGGTCAGTGCAGGAAACAGTGTTTTGCCCTCCATGTGAGCATTCCTGTAAGGGTGTGACGTCACGTGAAAACTATCAATTGGTAGTTTATGGCGCTAGCAAAACCAAGGTTATAGGCTTTAAGTTACCATACTTAAAAAGAGTGCAGAGAATGTGAAGATGTTATCTGTGTGACAGGTGGTGGATGGAACCCCTTGTTCTCCTGATACCTCGGCAGTCTGTGTTCAGGGAAAGTGCATTAAGGCCGGCTGTGATGGCAAACTGAGCTCCAACATGAAGTTTGACAAATGTGGTGTGTGTGGTGGAGACAACCACAACTGCAAGAAAGTCTCTGGAATGTTCACAAAACCCATGTAAGTGCTTTATCTCCGAGGATATGGTTTTACAAGATCTAAAGGACTAGAGTCAACTGCAGCAATATCTTCAGGGTTGTTTGCCATTCAGAAGTGAATTACAAATTTTTTGAAAATCCACTTCTATTCTTGATTTTTATTAGAATTTCAATTTGTAATTTGTAAACTAAGTGGAGTAATTGTGATTTTAAATTGCAATTCGAATTTAAGGAAGCAAAATTAAAACTTGAAAGAATTTAAATTTTAAGGTGGCATAGTTACGTTACATGTACTTACTATAGTAATAACAGTAAATTATACATAATTACAAGTAACACTAAACCAAACCTTAACCCTATAGTAAGTACATGTAGTTAATGAATATTACAAAAAAGAAACCTTAAAATGAATTGAAATCCAAAGAAACTCATACATCTGCTAAAGGTGTAATTACCTAAAAATAGAAAAATAAAATTATCAAAAAAGAGATTTTAATTCTTTACATTTTATTTTAAAAATGTAATTTAAGAATGCAATCCTTTTTGGAACAACACTTCATTTGACATCATGCTATGATTTTTATTTTTACTGTATATTCCACTTTAACTTCATTCCATTTCAACTTCCAACTGAAATTCGGGAGTGGTGTCAATTCAAATTACAAATTATGAATCACAACGAAGCCAAATCTAAAATTCTGAATATTGTCCAACTCTGTGATCTTATTTTTCAGGAATGGCTATAATTTTGTGGTGACTCTACCGGTCGGAGCTGCAAACGTGGATGTAAGGCAGCGTGGTTACCGTGGTTTGATTAACGATGACAACTATTTAGCAGTAAAGAACGATCACGGCAAATATCTCTTGAATGGAAACTTTGTGGTTTCAGCGGTAGAAAAAGACATTATCGTAAAGGGAAGTCTGCTTCGCTACAGTGGAACCGGGACATCAGTGGAAATACTGCAGGCCTCTAGACCTCTCAAAGAGTCTCTTACGGTGGAACTGTTGTCGGTGGGTAAAATGACACCTCCTCGTGTGCGCTACTCCTACTACCAGAATGTGGGACAGAAGGAAGGCAAGATCTTAAGGAAGGACGAAAGGAACCCTACACAGAACAGTTTGCTGGAAGACAGCAATAGAGTGGAGCTAAAGAAGCCAGCCTATCATATGCCATCTTATAAATGGGTGCCAGCGGACTGGAATAAGTGCTCGGTTACCTGTGGGAATGGGGTTCAAAGTAGACAGATACAGTGTTTGGACTCGGATGGGAAAACAGCTACACACTGTGACGGCACACACAAACCCAATGCCATAAGGGTGTGTGGTGACCCTTGCCCAATGTGGAGTATTGGCGAATGGTCCTCATGCTCTAAAACCTGTGGGAAAGGCTTTAAGAGACGCCCAATGCAATGCACCACTCAGACTGGACTGCTTTTACCTAGAGACCACTGCTCAAGCAAAAGAAAGCCACAAGAACTCGACTTTTGCACTGTTCGGCCCTGCAAATGATTCGTTGTGTTCTGGAACGCATTTTATGGAGCCAAAGTGATCTTATTACATGTGCGTCCTAGGTTGCCTCATTTGAAATGGAAATATTCATGAAACAAAGACAAAAGATGTCTTTTACAATTACATTGTTACGTTAATGCACAGATATTGCCTACCTCGAAAAGGACAGGGTGTTTTAAAGCAACAAAATAAAATAAGATGCTGTGGCATTAGAACTGTCACAAAATAAAACTAGCATCACCTCTACATATGGTTATAGACAGTATCAAAAAGTCTTTGAGTTTGAATTTAGATTTTAAATACATGTGAATAATTTGATCTAAATGGAAAGCATCTTATATGCAAAAATAGGGCAACTTGGTCCATACACTATTGATCATATGTATTCATATATTAGGCTGAGATAGTAGATTAAAATGTTCCCAATCAATGAAGTTTCAACGAGCAGAATAGAAAGAAGTAAGCCAGATAGAAAGTCTTTGGATATCTATATTTTCTTGTAAAACTGATCTCTGCTAAAATACACTGATGTTGATACAGCCTTGGTACTGCAAATGTTGTGCAAAAGCAACTTCATATACAATGCAATTTCAATATCTAAAATCTCCACAGTATACAGAGGGAAAAAAGGCAGAAATATTAAAAACTTTCAGCTGCTACAGCTGTGAAATCACCATGATGGAAATTCGGTATTGTTTTATTGTGCGTGTATTAGATGTATTCTCTGCTGGACTTATGAAGATACATAATAACTTGTGTTAACAACCCTTGTAAACCAAATGTTATTGCTAAGAGCATCTCATTCATTTCAAAGGTGCTTCCTTGTTTTATTTAGTTTTCTCATCTTTTGATGTTAATACAGCAAAAGGCACTTATGTTTTTTTATTGGAATCCATTGTATACTATGTATACATTTATCAACTGTGCACAAATAAATACAGAAACAGGAACTCTGATGAATCTCCTCACTCAGCTGGGAACAATAACCTGACCTGACAATCCTCTTCTAGTGTGTGAAGGATCTAAACCATCTCTCAACCATCTTCACATACTGTACAGTATCAGGCCGAGCTGCAGGTTACAGTCTATACTGGTATTAACGTTGGTACAATGCATTTATTTAAAGCAAGTCTAAAAAAAAATAGATAAATGCATACAAATTAATATAAAAATGCAGTGAACGGAATGGGCAGTTTTTCAGGTGTAATCTTAAAGTGTATGAAAGCCATAAAACGTGAGTTATGAAAATAACTATGGATCTGTGAGACCGAAGGATGACCATCACTACGGGACCTAATATACCTAATATCTAATAGGATGATAACCTTCGTTCCGCCTTCTCTCGAGGCCTTATATAAACAAAGTCATGCCCATTACCCCGGAAGCAAAACGTCATGCACTATAAAAGGCGAGTTAAACTTCCGGCTTGTTCTCTTACCTTGAACGCCCTAGTATTTCACGAGCGACAAGGATAGTGACGGTAATCCTTCGATCTCACAGATCCAAAGTTATATTCATAACTCATGATCTGTTTCGACCTCGCTCTGACCGTCACTACGGTCTAATAGGATGACTCATGTCAACAGGGTCGCGAGGAACTACAGACTCTGAGCTATTCAAACCTTGCTGGGCAACTGACATCCAAACTGCAGTGCTAACAGGCCAGTTATGTCCACTCTGTAAAATTTTGCAAATGTACATGGTGTAGACCATGATGCTGCAGCACAAATATCCCCCACCGAAACTCCTTTTAGTGCAGCCCATGAAGTAGCTACACTTCTGGTTGAGTGGGAACTACCTCCGGAACTCGATTTCTGAATTGAAGATTAAGCACTTTCGGTAAAAAGGCAGCTTTGGGCCAGAGCATCACCCCTGTGCCACCTGACCTCCAACTTAAACAATCCTCACTAATAGATAGCGCACACAACTCTCCTACCCTTTTATCAGAGCATATAGCCAAGAGAAAAGCTTTCTTGAGAGACAAAGCTTTTAAATCTGGATCCACCATAGGCTCTTATGGGGGCTTAGTGAGAAAGTCTAGTACAAAAGGCAAATCCCAATTGGGTACGCGTAAAGTGCAATTAGGACATAACCGACAAGCTTGCTTCAGAAACTGACCTACCAAGGGATGTCGGCCTAATGGCTGGCCATCCACTTCCCCGTGAGATGCTGAAATAGCTGAAGCATAAACCCTGATTGTACTGGCAGCCTTTCACTGATCCAGTTGAGCTTGTAGGAATCTAAGGACAAGTGGCACAGAGCAGATTATTGGACCAACATTCATGCCTAAACACCAGTGTGAAAAAAAATCTGCACTTTATAAAGTAATTAGCCCAAGTAGATGGAGCTCTGGCGTTGTGTGTTGTTCATCTAGCTGTTGAGGGACAGACTCTGCAGAGGCCATACCCACAATCGCAGTGCCATAGCATTTGAATGCCAAATCTGCCCGTCTACTTGGGACAGGAGATGCCCTCATGTTGGAAGTTGCCATGGAGGACCCTGCATCAGCTGAACTAGGTCCGGGAAACATGGTCTTCCTGGCCAGCATGGAGCAACTAGTAGAACTGTGCAATGACCCTTCCTGATTCTCTGGAGGACCTGGGAAATTAGAGGAAATTCGTTTCACTGGAAGCAAAGAGATCTACCTAAGCTGTCCCGTATCGGGTCCAAATTTGGGCTATTACCCCTGCGTGCAACCGCCACTCTCCTGGGAGAGGCCCTGTTCTGGACAAAATGTTGGCTGCTCTGTTTGTCACCCCCGGGATGTGGACAGCTGTAGCCATGTCCATGTCAGCAGGTCCATTGCTACCTGGAGACAGTGTATTGATTTCGTCCCTACTTGGTGATTTATGTGGTAAACCGTTGAGGTAATGTCTGTTCTCACTAGCACATGTTTGTGGCAAAAAATGGTAACAGACCTTTGAGAGCAAGATGAACAGCTCTCAGTTCGAGCACATTTATGTGTTCTGATGACCAAGGGGGATCCCATTTGCCCCTTTCTGACCTGCCTTCCCAAAAGGCTCCCCAGCCTGTCAGTGATGCATCTGTTGTTATCACTCATCTTCTGTGGGGAAGATTCCCCAGTGGGGTTCCCTTGCAGAGAAAGTCCTTGTCCCTCCAAGGGAGTAAGGCCCACATGCTGGCCTTTGTCACCAACAGCCCCGTTCTTCTGTCCTTTTTTGGATGAAGATGAAAATAATTGAACCGTCTCTGTATCGGGCGTGTCCTCAGTAAGCTTAAGGGAATTGCCACTGATGCAATGTCAATTGTGAGTGGGCTGCCAAAGCAGAATCAACAAGGTTCCTAGAATCCTGGTCCTCCACACTTATTGTTTTCCATAAAGCTGCCAAGAGGATTGCCAAATCATTGCCTGTATGAGCTGCATGTGCCGTGGTATTAAAGAATTGTGAGATCAGACGGTCAGTTTTCGCACACTCCTTCTTGGGACAGTGAGGGATAGAAGATGCATAAGCTAGTCCCAGAGTCAACTATGATGCTATTTCATGTTCCACAGGTGGCATATCCCCCAGTCCAGTTTCTTTCCGGTAACGGGCATTGGCCAAATGTCTGCAGCCTGCATTGAATTGAGGCTTCTGAGATGGTTTCTTACATGCTGTCCTCAACATGGAGGTATTATCATCTGCCATTGGAATGCAAGACGGAGAATTAGTCTGAGGTATGCCTTCCAAGACACCTCCGACAGGAGCTGGGTCAGACACAGAAAGCTGTAAACAAAGAATTTTTGCTGCACTAAATACTCTAGCAACAAGAGTGTTTGCTGGAAAATCATCCTTCCTGATTGATTGGCCATCCACTTTGGCAGAATCTGAATGGGATAACGTTGCTGTGCAGGTGGAGGAATGCATTCCTGACCACGAGGTAATGATGGTGAAAATGAGTAATGAGCTTCAACTCAATCCACCCTCTGTGCTAAACTCTGAATAGCAACCAGGATCTGTAGTTGAGTGTCTGTGTTGACATCTTCCGCGGGAGTTGGGCGTTTAGCCACTTTCACCACCTTCTCATGGCTTGAGCTGTGTGATTCATAGCAATCACGAGAGTGCCTGCTAGAACACTTATGACTATGCTTGTCCGATTAGTGTTCCCTCTGCCTATCACGCTCAGGTACAGAACTGCATAGTCTATTAGTACGGTGAAGTCGTTCCCCTTTAGGCAGGTCACAAGCCGCACTGCAGGGATTATCCACATTCTCTCTTAAATGAGTCATCCCCGGGCATGAAGGGCATTCCCTATGGCCATCACGGGGGTCCATTGCTGATTGGCAATATCGGTAGCAATGAGAGGCCATGATACCCTCACACTAGGTAAGGCCACATACAATCCCACTGACTGCGCACATTAGTGAAGGGAATATCCAGCCCACACAAAGCAAAGAAAGGCCTGGTCTAGTACGTGAACGTACAGTATTTAGCAGGCCTCTATCACACCCCAACAGCTGCGAACAGTGAAATAGGGCTCCAAAAGGCATAAATACTCACCCCATTTTTTGGATACTCTGAAAAAAAACAGAAATAACCCATAATATTGAATGGCTAGTATGTTAAAAACTAGCCTTAGAATATCTGAATAATACAATAACTAACCTCAATTATTGATTACATTTAGCATGAATTGAGTGTTCGTATTGAAATACTGAATGATTAGTATGTAGAAACCCTCAATATCAATATAGCTTATGACAATTATACATTGCAAAAATAACGCACCTTCACCACTTTTGGGTGATGAATTGAATGGTGAATAGCAATATTAATTTGGTTCTTGCCTGTACTAGCTCTCTAAGGCGAGAAAGGTAAAGAGAACTCGCCTTTTATAGCACATGACATTCCGCTTCCGGGGTCATGGGCATGACTTTGTTTACATAAGGTCTCGAGAGATGGCGGAACGAAGATTATCCTCATTACACCATAGTGACGGTCATTATTCTTACATCATGATGCAAACACACACATGCACACTGCAAGGCTGCATTAAAAATAGTCTTTGGCTATGAAACTAATGGCTACATATATCAGGTTATTTCAGGATTACGTTCAACACCTACAGAGAAAAAAAGCATGCATGATGACAGATTTAAAGCATTTGATTAGTACTTAACTAATCCAGAAAACTCTTATTTTGTGAAGAGGTTTATCATTTTTTCTGACTAACTTCTGATAAAACTGTCTGCCCTCATCAAACACTGCACACAGTTTGTCCGACTCCACGATATTAAAACTCTCAGCTGCTTTGGATCTATTGTTCAAAAGGTTGACCTTGCCTACTCATGAACCTTGAGAACACCCATGAAAATTTGTATGATCAGCGTTGCTGAAGTTAATGATTGCTGACGTTTGGACGTTTTAAAATCAAAGAAATTAAAGAATAACAAATGTGTTTTGTCAGACGTGTCAAACACAGAGCACCCAAAGTATCTGCTGTGCATGCTGTCTCATAACTCCTCAAATTAAAATTGTATTCGTGATTTCAAAGTGAACTCCCTACATCTACATTGATACGTTTAGTGAATGTTAGAGGATGGCAAAACCTAATTTTACACCTTTAACTTAACTTTAACGGACCACCATACAAATCAAAAGCCAAGCGTAAAGACAGCGAGGAGGAAAAAAAGCTCTGTGAACCAAGAGGCCATGTTTCTTTCTTTGGCTTCTCTTGGCTGGTTGAGAAATCGACGTCATTGGAGTCACTGCTTTTACAAGGTCATTTGAGAGTTTAAGCTTAAAAAAAAAAAATTCACAAACAAATCTCCAAGACATCAAGCAGAACATGATCCGAAGCTCAAATGCTAATTCTAGAGATCACATGAAGCAGCCACTACCAATGCTGCCTGATTCATTTAAAATCTCTTTTTGAAGTCTATTTTTAATTCTTGTAAATTCACTTTTACATTTTAAATATGTACATTTTTTATATGTGAATTTATAAGATTCAAATTTACATTCACAAATTCATATACATAAACATTACATATGGCTGAATATTATGGAAGTTGGTTTCCACCATGGGATAAAAAATACAATAGGTCATTTCTAGTTTTTTATCTCACAATTCAGACTTTTTTTTCTCTCGCAATTTTATGTCTCACAATTCTCACAGCTGTGAGAAAAAAAGTAAATACGGAATTTAAGAAAAAAAATATGGTTTTATATATCTCATATAAATTAATTAATTAATTAAATAAATAAAAAAAAACTTGAATAACTTAGATTTTTCTATGGAACACAAAAGGAAAATGTGTAACAAACGAACTAATGCCCATACAATGAAAGTCAATGGGGTAAGTGAAAATGGCAAAACACCACATTGACCTCACCCAGTGCATTAGTTAGTGGGCAAAAAATGGGGATTTTCCAGGGTTACAGCAGATTTAAGTTGCTATGGTGCAAAGGTATAACGCACACCAAAATAAGGGTTGTGCCTAATGTGTGTGAAACTTTAGCGACATTAGAGCAAGGTACAGAGAACTGGAACTGGTGAGATCACAGCCATTCCCTGATCATCAGCACAGAAATAGCCTCAGATTATGACATTTTGCAGCCATCATCATTTGCCCAGGCTGAGTTTGAAGTAAATAGCTCCTGTTGTTAACAACCAAGTTTACTGTTGTGATTGAGAAGTAAGTAAAAGGAAATAGATGATATATTGAATGTTAAAATGGAAATAGTGAGTCATTTCATATTTTAAAGGTCAGTCTAGTGTATTTAAAGAGACTTTCATGACTGTTTCTCAATATACTATATTCCACTTAAAAAAAAAGTGAACTTATAATAATGTAAAATTAAAGGTTTTACTTTAAAACATTGTTTAAATACTATTTTGTCATGCTTTTAAGAAGTACATTTTATTTACTCAACTATAATGTTTATTTTTTAATTAAATGTTTAATTTAATTTAATTGCATTTAACACAAAATTAAAGTAGCAGTTAACACACAATATGTTTATCATGTACAGTAATCATATTTTTTTACTCAACTTAGATTTAACCCTTCATATGGATTAATTTTACACTGCCTTTAATGTATGACGTATGATAAGTTTTGGTTACCTGGACTTTAAATGGAGGGACAGAAACCTCCAAGGTTTCATTAACAGTATCTTAATTTGTGTTTTGAAGATTGCATTTTGGGATTGAAAATTAAATGAGCGTGAGTAAATAATGACATGCTTAATTTTTGGGTGAGCTATCACTTTAAATGTTCAAAAACAACAACAACAACATAACAATCTGTTCACACTTACGTATTTTCCTTTAAAGTATGTTATTTCCATAAGTATTCTTTTTAAATGTACTGTATACTAAAGTGTACCTCTTTTTCACTAGGGCGTACTCCACTAGGGCGTGGAGTAAGAGTTTGGACATTGACAAACAGCATAAAGTTTTAAAAAACCTTTGTCAGGTCTGCAGACTTTTTCTATTCTTTTTATTTTAAAATATTTTAGTGTGCGAGAAAAACAATGTTTTGATTAGCCCGAACTAAGGGAGGATTTAGATATCATGTTAAATGTCAAGAGGAATCTTACAGCAATGAGCTGAAGATGTAAAACAAGGCTGCTTCTCCAGCCAGCCAGTCTTCTAGCCCTTACACAACATAACTGCCTTTTGTTATCTTAAGAAGATGGAACCAGTGGGTGCCAGGAATCCACAATCAATGCCAAAGCTTTGATCCCTTGGCCTGTCTTCACTGATGCTTGGCCTTTTTCAAGCTGGCAGCAGTAGTTCTTCATCAAAATATGATATTAACTCACATGTGCATTAAATTACATGCAAAATTACACTATGAATAGCCTCTACATTCAGTAGCAGCTAATCAGTGGAACAATTGCATTGAAATAAAGGCACAGGTCTGCAATGCTGAGGCCTGCTGGTCTGTGTCTAATCACACAGCCCGATTATCCCCTCTCCTCAAACCCTGTGCAGACACAGGCTCTGATAAGAGTGCTGCGTGATGGAGTTAGTGAACCACGATCAATGTTGGCAGAGGAGACACTTATTTACCAGACACTTGCTCTGCCGTGACTGGATGAAATCATGTGGCTTTCACCCTTCAACTCATTTTAACAATATGGTTGAGAGATGCCTAATTAAGGAGGAACCCAGTGAATTGATTTCTCCTGCTGTTTGATAGCTCGGAGCCCACCCCCAGGATAGCACTGCAAAATATGCTTACTATTTGCTATCAGATTAGATGTAAGGGTGAACTCGTGAATGATAGTAATTTACCAAACTTTGTAGATTCCTACATTCGCAGGTTTTGGCCATTAAAAATGATACCATTACCATCTCAGTGTAAACTGCAAAAATTACTCTTTGTATGTGTGTTATCATGGTATGATTTCAAATCAAATTGCATCAATATGTTTTCGTCACATCTGTGGAAGCCCATTTCCGCCACAAAATAAAAAAATAAAAAAGGTCTCTTCAACTTTTTATTTCACAATTCTGAATTTTGAGGAGTTTTGAGATTTAAATTCAGAACCCGATCAGGTTTTTTTTGCCCTTTTTCTATATTATAATAAATGCTATGTCAGTTAGCACTGCATTATTCATATACTTTATTTATTACCTGCTGGAGATGACTTGAAAAACTATTTATTGTCGTGATCGTATATTATTGTCTTTGTGTTTGCTTAAGTGTCTGTTTTCCTGTGAAAACCACAGTGATAGCTGGATGCTTTTGTCCATATTAGGAATTTCCTGATATGACTATGAGTGCGAGAGCGCCCTCCGGCTTCTAGTATGAATGAAACACACACTGTATGAGAGTTTAGCGCTCCACAATGTTCATCTCGCTGTATTCTGGGTACAAATGAAATATCAGGTCATGCGCAGACTATCAGCCGCACACGTTGCTGTTTCTGTGTAGAGTCCAAACAGAGACAATTTTGTCAAAAGGGTCTAACTCTGTGTCACCGCATAACTATAGATTTGTTAAAAATTAATGACTATATATATACTGTATATATATATCCAATCGAGTATGAAACCATGTGATCGGGCCCAATTTCCGGATCTGGACATCCCTAATTTCAATTCTCTTTGCAACTTGTTTATCTCACAATTCTGACTTGGGAGTGAGATTGGAACCACATTGGAATCTAATTTTTTTTTTTTTTTTTTTTTTTTAACAGATGGAAAAAAAATAGTAATGGCAAAATACAATCAGATTCACTACATTGACAGCATCAAATGAAAACTTCTAAAAATTCTAAAAATTCTAAAAATTCATCTTCACTGAGTGATTCTGTAATTTGTCAACTAAAAACTTGGAACTCTACACCAGGAATCAAAACAGAAAGAAAAGAAACTTTCAAATTACACTTTGGTTCCTTTTAGTGGGTTTACCTGCAGTTTCTGAAGGCTAAAAATCAGGTGTGTCTTTTCAAAGCTTTCAGTATTTTGTCAGTGTTCTCGATCAATGGTCTGTCAGCGCATAAGGTAATGCATGTCCTGAGGCTTTGAGACGGTTCCATGCTCAAATCATAGCTCTTGCATAACAGCTCAACTACATCAGCTCCACAAAGTTGCATTATGTCTTTGCTGCAGAAGGTTTTTCTGATGGAGGTAACTTATTATTTTGTACCCCTCGGGAGTAGTAAAAATGTAAAAGGCCGTCCACACCAAATAAACCAATATGGCATGTGTTTCAGAAGGTGTGTGTGGTTTCAGGGAAGACTTAATCATGGCAATGTTTTGTTTTATGTCAGACAAAAAAACAGATATGTTATGCTGGCACGAGAGCATCTCATGTGTTAAAACTTCATAACTTCAAAGTATTCTCATTAAAAAGCAATTCAAAAACTACCTAACATACAGTACAGTAAGATTTAGCTATAACTTGAATGCTTTTAAGTTTCTTTCATTGACTTCCACCACATTCCCAATACTTTTATTTAGTTCAAGTATGCCCAAGTACACTATGATAGTCCCATTGAGCTGAGTCCCAGACAAGATCCAGTACGCACTTATATCATTCAAAGCAAACTTTTACCATGTTGACCTACAAAAAAATGTGGTTTCCATTTACAAACAACTGTGAAATTTATGTAGTTAAAATATGTTCTTCTTCTTTGAGAAAAAGAAGTTAAAGGAGTACAGTACTTATTATGTATACTTAAGTGTGAAGTGTATGTAATGTTTTTGGACACTTAATTGCATGTTAATGTATTAACAATTGCAAGGAAATGTATAAAGTTTAAATTAATGTTAAATGTAATTAGCTTAATTCAGGAGTGCTTTTTGGCTATGGTCTACATAATTAGGACATAAGCATTTCTAAATCATAAAGAATTAGTTTTTTTGAGAAAGTAAAAATATTTCATGTGAGGGTTAGGGTTAGGTGTAGGGTTGGTGTAGGGCCATAGAATATACATTTTGTACAGTATAAAAACCATTACGCCTATGGGATGTATCCCACTTTTCACAAAAACAAACATGTTTGTGTGTGTGTTTTCTTCCTTTGTCTAAAGCAGCTCAGTATATGTGTACAGCCGAACAAGCAGCCTTTCAAACTATAGCCTACTTCACTGCACCATTGCAGCAATATCTCCTCAGGTAAAAGTTATTAGAACCGTGTCTCGGGATAAGCTGGACGCCACTGCTCTGACCTTATCAGTCTGTTTGTATACTATTATTTGATTTGCTCTTGTCAGTTATGACAGAACAGCTAATCACGATGATCTTGTCTTCGGAAAAGATTATTTTATTCCCTTTCTTTAGAAACAACTAATCTCTTTAAAAACTGTCTGTCACTACATTGCATTGTTGGCTGTTGTTACATAGACTTGCTTATGCATAATATATATATATATACACACACACACACACACACAGAGGTGCTGGTCATATAATTAGAATATCATCAAAAAGTTGATTTCACTAATTCCATTCAAAAAGTGAAACTTGTATATTAATTCATTACACACAGACTGATATATTTCAAATGTTTATTTCTTTTAATTTTGATGATTATAACTGACAACTAAGGAAAATCGCAAATTCAGTATCTCAGATAATTTGAATATTGGGAAAAGGTTCAATATTGAAGACACCTGGTGCCACACTGTAATCACTTAATTAACTCAAAACACCTGCAAAGGCCTTTAAATGGTCTCTCAGTCTGGTTCTGTAGGCTACACAATCATGGGGAAGAGTGCTGACCTGACAGTTGTCCAAAAGTTGACCATTGACACCTTGCACACGGAGGGCAAGACACAAAAGGTCATTGCAAAAGAGGCTGACTGTGCAAAGAGCTCTGTGTCCAAACACATTAATAGAGAGGCGAAGGGAAGGAAAAGATGTGGTAGAAAAGACAACAAAAAAGTGTACAAGTAATAGGGATAACCGCACCCTGGAGAGGATTGTGAAACAAAACATTCAAAAATATGGGGGAGATTCACAAGCTGCAGCTGAGTCAGTGCTTCAAGAACCACTGCACAGACGTATACAGACGGGGAGCAGTTGGGGGTTCGGTGCCTTGCTCAAGGGCACCTAAGTCATGTTATTGAAGGTGGAGAGAGCACTGTACATGCACTCCCCCCACCTACAATTCCTGCCGGCCCGAGACTCGAATTCACAACCCTTCGATTGCAAGTCTGACCAAAACCATTAGGCCACGACTTCCCCAGTTGCTGCAGTAATTCAGGCAAAAGGAGCCCCAACTAAGTATTGAGTGCTGTACATGCTCATACTTTTCATGTTCATACTTTTCAGTTGGCCAAGATTTCTAAAAATCCTTTATTTGTATTCGTCTTAAGTAATATTATAATTTTCTGAGAGACTGAATTTGGGATCTTCCTTAGTTGTCAGTTATAATCATCAAGTCAAGTCAAGTCAAGTCACATTTATTTATATAGCACTTTTAACAAAATACATTGCGTCAAAGCAACTGAAAAACAGTGTCTCAATAATGCAAAATGACAGTTAAAGGCAGTTCATCATTGAATTCAGTGATGTCATCTCTGTTCAGTTTAAATAGTGTCTGTGCATTAATTTGCAATCAAGTCAATGATATCGCTGTAGATGAAGTGACCCCAACTAAGCAAGCCAGAGGCGACAGCGGCAAGGAACCAAAACTCCACTGGTGACAGAATGGAGAAAAAAACCTTGGGAGAAACCAGGCTCAGTCGGGGGGCCAGATCTCCTCTGACCAGACGAAACCAGTAGTTCAGTTCCAGGCTGCAGCAAAGTCAGATTGTGCAGAAGAATCATCTGTTTCCTGTGGTCTTGTCCTGGTGGTCATCTGAGACAAGGTCTTTACAGGGGATCTGTATCTGGGGCTCTAGTTGTCCTGGTCTCCACTGTCTTTCAGGGCAGTAGAGGTCCTTTCTAGGTGCTGATCCACCATCTGGTTTGGATACGTACTGGATCTGGTGGCTATGGTGACCACGGAATAAGAGAGAAACAGACTAATATTAGCGTAGATGCCATTCTTCTATTGAGGTTGCAAGTACATAGGGTGTTATGTGAAGTGTTCCCGGTTCCGGTTTACCTAATTAATGCAGACTACAAATCGGATTATTTTACGGATTTGGATATTAGAAGCATATTAGTATGTTATGTGTAAGCCAGGTTAAAGAGATGGGTCTTTAATATAGATTTTTTTAACTGCATATATATATATATAGCAAAATATGCAGTACTTATATCTTAAGAATTTATAATTTTAACATTTTCATGTTAAGTATCATTCAAGACTGAAAACTTCTGAAGAATTCTGAGGGGTGTGTCTTCCTCAGGGCCTTTCTCTTCTCCGGCCAGGTGTGACCCTGGGGTCACAGGATCCTGACAAACGGTCTTTTATGGATTTACAACTGATTTTAAGATTTGCTTGTTCTGGTCTGGATTTATAAGCGAAGTGGCACTACAGTCAAGTGGGATTCTGTAACCAGAAAACCCCCCACACTGTGTGTGTGAGTCTCTGGAGCTCTGCACTAGAATTCTAACATGCTGTTGTGTGTCTCATAGCTGTCAGGTTTGCATTTCTTTGTATTTTCACATTTTTAATTGAGTTAAACATGTGTTAATAAAACACACATTACAGTTTTTTGTGCTACTACATGTACACATGGGCTGAGTTTAAAACACATGATTGCTTTACTGTAATTGTGGCATATTGTAGAAGCTATGCATTCTAGATTGCGTATCTCGTGTAAAATTAGAATAAATGTAGTACTGGAATTGTCCAGCAATTTCAAATTACATGTGTGACTATGCTGAATTTGAATGTGTCTCCTGCATGGAACAATTATTCCCAAATCTTTAATTATGTAATTGGCATCATACATTTTTACCTGACAAATGATTGTATTTGCTTTATTCTGAATTCTTCTGAAATCATTATGTCTAGTGCATCGTGTAGAGACTGATGTTACCTCAGATCTGTGTCCAGGACAGACTAAAGGCTTAAGACTGAGCGAAGCAGTATCAGAGATCTTTTGCATTCTGTCTATTGCCAACTTAGCAAGTTATATTGAAGTGACCTAACAAACTACACGTTTTGTTCTGAGCAAGCAGTAGTTTGCCGGCTGAAAGGTATAGCTTAACCCTGCAACACTTAACCGGGCCAACTGAGTGGTCCTTACAAAGTTTTCAATATGGATATTTTTCTTAAACAAACACATTGCTTTGCTTCAGAAGGCCTTTATTAACCCCCCGGAGCCAAGCAGAATACTTTTATGATGGATGGATGCACTTTTTTGGGCTTCAAAATCTTGACCCCCCATTCACTGCCATTATTAAGCTTGGAACTAAACACAGTTCTCTTTTTCACATGGGCCGACATTCTCAGATCTCAAGTCACAACTTCTCCCCTCGCTTGCTTACCAGCTGTGTGTTTTCACTGAGACAGATCAGCTAATATAATATAAACACTTTATATTTTGTAATTATAATGGTAGTTAAGGGGGGGGGGTGAAATGCTAATTCATGCATACTGAGTTTTTTACACTGTTAAAGAGTTGGATTCCCATGCTAAACATGGACAAAGTTTCAAAAATTAAGTTGTACGTTTGAAGGAGTATTTCTGTTCCAAAAATACTCCTTCCGGTTTGTCACAAGTTTCGGAAAGTTTTTTTCGAGTATGGCTCTGTGTGACTTTAGATGGAGTGGAAATTCCTTATATGGGTCCTAAGGGCACTTCTGCCGGAAGAGCGCGCGCTCCCGTATAGCGAGGCAGAGCACAGACATTTCACTGATCAGAGCGAGAGCGTCGCGAAATGTCACAAAAGGAGTGTGTTTTTGGTTGCCAGGGCAAGACAACCCTGCACAGATTACCAAAAAAAAAACAGCATTAAGGGACCAGTGGATGGAGTTTATTTTTACAGAGCATCAATGGAGTTGTGCAAGTGTTTGTGTTTGTTTCCTGCATTTTGAAGATGCTTGTTTTACAAACAAGGCTCAGTTTGACGTCGGATTTGCGTATCGTTTATTTCTTAAGGATGATGCAATCCCAACGAAAAAGGGTCACGATCGTGTGTTGGAACCACAGGCGGTGAGTAAAACTGCTTAAAATATCTCTGCCTCCTTGTTAGTGCGTCCCCTCCCATGCCGGAGCGAGTCGTTGCTGCTGCTGCTCTCGTTCAGTTTCAGCGTCTGGATCTGATTCTGGATCATAAATGGCTGAATCTGACTGTTAGCCATGGTTTGTTTTGGATGTTTTTTTCCTCACGGTAATGTCACAGCTTTCAAATGCTCTAAACGTAAAAGCCTACTGGTGCTCGTGATTCTTTAGCTCCGCCCACACGTCATGCCTCCAGGTGGTCGTGTTTTTCCGGGAAAAATCGGTACAGACTATCTTTCTCTTATGAATACAATAAAACTAAAGACTTTTTGGAGTTATGAAGGATGCAGTACTACTCTATAGGTACTCAAGATTAACAGGATATTGAGTGAAAACGAGCATTTCACCCCCCTAAAGGATTATGTAATGCTAAACAAATTTAAAAGGCATTTAGATCAAAACATGCTAGTTTAGGGAAGTCATTCCATCAGTTCTTGAATTTCTTGCATGTACTGGTAATACAGAAGTGAAGAGCACTCTTGAGACCTGGACGGTTGTGCTTAGTAATTGGATAATTAAGTCACCCCAGTGGTCCGAATCTAATCACAAGCACCTTTCACACTAAACATGAAAGCCACAGTCATACCCTTTATTTTCATCTGTATGGATGTGTTTTCAACACCACAATGCTGAGCCAATATCCTCTCATCACTTTTGAAGCCAAGAGGATTTTTGATGTCTAAATGATAGATTCTTGTTTTCCAGCATTCCAGCGTCTGAAATCCCATGTTCTTCTATATGGATTACAGCCATCTAATACGACACACATCTCACAGCTGTCTCAACTTATCAGTCTAAAGCACTCATGGGCCAAGTATCTGAGAGAACTTCTAATAAACAGTGTCTGTTTGAAGAGAAAAAGTCTGTTGTAGAAAAATATATTTCACTAAATTTCTATGTTGATGGACTTCATTTTTAAGATGATTCTTTCTAAAAACTACTTTTGTGAATCTGGCCCCAGCTCGCACTAATTATAACTGCATGGAGAAGAGCAGCCAGCATATTCTTCAAAGCTTCTCCTTTTTAAAATCACCCAGGTTTGGAATGACATGAGAGTGAAAAAAAGATGACAGATTGTATTTTTTGTCAACTGTCCCGTTAAAGCAATAGTTTCCCAAAAATGAAAATTAGCAGAAAATGTAATTACCCTCAGGCCATCAGAGATGTAGATGGATCTTATAAACATGCAGCTTTTTATTTCACAAGATGTTAATTGATGGACTGGAGTTGTGTGGATTACTTGTGTATTAATGTAATGTTTTTATCAGCATTTTGGAGTTTCATTCTGACGGCACCCATTCACTGCAAAGGATTCATCGGTGAGCAATTGATGTAATGCAAAATGTCATCTGTTCCGATAAAGAAACATATATAATGCTAAATGTCATCTGTTCCGATGAAGAAACAAACTCATCTACATCTTGGATGACCCACTGAAATTTTCTGTAAATGTTCATCTTTGGGTTGAACTTTACTCTGCAAGCATCCACATGTCCTTCTGACCCTCGTTTATTACAGCTTTCCATACCACAGTATACATGACAAGACAAACAATCTTGTGTAGTTAAAACTAAATGTAAGCATTTCTCTTTAAGTTCTGAAATAACAGTTATACAGCCTCAGTATAAACACTTTTTAAGACAGATTGAGGTAAATGGCTCACTGTAAATCTCACTGTTGCAATTTGACTGCAGCCTGCAACTCTTCAGCTTATATTACCATTATGAAACTACAGAGTTCAGCTGCTCCTATGCATCAACAGGGATAAAAGGCTAATCGCTTCAAGAGACACACAAATCTGTCTGTGGGATATCCATCTGTGCTCCTTACTGCACTTTTCATTTCAGTCAGGTGCTCCGAGGAAGCAAACAGACCTCCGTGATGGCCTTCTGCTGACATTCCTTTGGATTTGGCCTGTATTTTCAAGTAAAAAAAAAATAACAATGAAGTAACAAATGACTATACTACTAATGAAGTATTATAGAATTAATCATATTGCATTCTAATCAAATTATGGATTTTATAATAGTTTAATTATGAGCCATAAAAGAAACAAGCATTTTTTCTTCATTTTAACTAAGATACCAGGAATTGTCACATGTTTGTTTGTGGAAACTTGGCTCTTTTACACATGTGGAAACCTGACCGTTTGATCATTTGATCATTTGAAACTAGATTTTCCAAGAACTAACACTAATTTCTGAAGAAAAGGCCAGGAATACTATGGAATGGAAACCTGAGATAATAATTAAGCAAAAGAGACATCTGTGTAGCTCCAGAGACTGGTTCATTAATTATAATGTATTTTAATGCACATTTTGATTTTTACACACTTTAAACTAGTATTAAAAATAATGCAGCCAGCTCACTGATTGTACTGTAATTCTGAACAAATTATTTCCTTGTCACTGTCTGCTTTGTTTATTCTGGTTCTTATATGGTTTATTCTACTTATGTGTGCTGGGTTCTGGATTTTGTTTAGCTTAACTGTTAATAAATCTTTGTGTGTGGATCCTCAGTTTCATCTGAGTGAGACCAAAGACTTTGGCCAAAAATGGATCATGCAATGATTCAGAGAAAACACACTACGTTTATCTAATAGAAATGTCCACTGTCGATAACACAAAAGCTGACCATAGCCAGCTTTGTTTCCATGAAGCAAAGACAATATATCTTATAGTTGCACTAATATGGTTTCATTTATGAGCAATGCACATAAATCCACATTTCACATCATTAATCTCCTGTATATGTTACACATGAACATGACTGAAAAAACAGGACCGTGTGTCTATTCTATATACATACTACATATCAGTATAAGCATGAGGGAAAAACACCGAACACTCTTTGCAAATAATAATAATAATAATAATAATAATAATAAATACAAATATTATATGTGCAATGTGACTAACCAGAATAATCAAGGTTTTTAGTATATTTTTTATTGCTACGTGGCAAACAAGTTACCAGTAGGTTCAGTAGATTGTCAGAAAACAAACAAGACCCAGCATTCATGATATGCACGCTCTTAAGGCTGTGCAATTGGGCAATTAGTTGAAAGGGGTGTGTTCAAAAAAATAGCAGTGTCTACCTTTGACAGTACAAACTCAAAACTATTTTGTACAAACATTTTTTTTTTCTGGGATTTAGCAATCCTGTGAATCACTAAACTAATATTTAGTTGTATGACCAGAGTTTTTTAAAACTGCTTGACATCTGTGTGGCATGGAGTCAACCAACTTGTGGCACCTCTCAGCTGTTATTCCACTCCATGATTCTTTAACAACATTCCACAATTCATTCACATTTCTTGGTTTTGCTTCAGAAACAGCATTTTTGATATCACCCCACAAGTTCTCAATTGGATTAAGGTCTGGAGATTGGGCTGGCCACTCCATAACATTAATTTTGTTGGTTTGGAACCAAGACTTTGCCCGTTTACTAGTGTGTTTTGGGTCATTGTCTTGTTGAAACAACCATTTCAAGGGCATGTCCTCTTCAGCATAGGGCAACATGACCTCTTCAAGTATTTTAACATATGCAAACTGATCCATGATCCCTGGTATGCGATAAATAGGCCCGACACCATAGTAGGAGAAACATGCCCATATCATGATGCTTGCACCTCCATGCTTCACTGTCTTCACTGTGTACTGTGGCTTGAATTCAGAGTTTGGGGGTCGTCTCACAAACTGCCTGTGGCCCTTGGACCCAAAAAGAACAATTTTACTCTCATCAGTCCACAAAATGTTCCTCCATTTCTCTTTAGGCCAGTTGATGTGTTCTTTGGCAAATTGTAACCTCTTCTGCACATGCCTATTTTTTAACAGAGGGACTTTGCGGGGGATTCTTGAAAATAGATTAGCTTCACACAGACGTCTTCTAACTGTCACAGTACTTACAGGTAACTCCAGACTGTCTTTGATCATCCTGGAGGTGATCATTGGCTGAGCCTTTGCCATTCTGGTTATTCTTCTATCCATTTTGATGGTTGTCTTCCGTTTTCTTCCACGTCTCTCTGGTTTTGCTCTCCATTTTAAGGCATTGGAGATCATTTTAGCTGAACAGCCTATCATTTTTTGCACCTCTTTATAGGTTTTCCCCTCTCTAATCAACTTTTTAATCAAAGTACGCTGTTCTTCTGAACAATGTCTTGAACGACCCATTTTCCTCAGCTTTCAAATGCATGTTCAACAAGTGTTGGCTTCATCCTTAAATAGGGGCCACCTGATTCACACCTGTTTCTTCACAAAATTGATGACCTCAGTGATTGAATGCCACACTGCTATTTTTTTGAACACACCCCTTTCAACTAATTCAACTAATTGCCCAATTGCACAGCCTTAAGAGCGTGCATATCATGAATGCTGGGTCTTGTTTGTTTTCTGACAATCTACTGAACCTACTGGTAACTTGTTTGCCACGTAGCAATAAAAAAATATACGAAAAACCTTGATTATTCTGGTTAGTCACATTGTACTGCTATTATTTTGAACAATACTGTACATACTACATATCTGTAACAGCACATGGAGCTGATTACACTGTGAAAGCCAAAGCATTGATCCTCAATTACCTCACTACCAAACACTGGCTGTTAAGATCATGACCCGCATGGGAGAGACAAAGTGCTAACTTTTATGGTTAACAGCTGCCTTTTTTACAAACTATACCAACCTGCAGAATGCAGGTCCAATTGTGACAACTTTACTGTTCATTTGAGCTAATTTTATGGTACAACCACTGTTCCTCATTCCAGTAAAACTGAGCCTCATTCATGACTGCTACACAGTGGCTTTGTGCAGTTTACCAAGAACTGCTTTGCTAAGGCTAGCATATTTTAGGGAACACATGTTAGGAGAAATTTTTTAGCCTGAATGCAATGCAAGTCGTTTTGGATAAAAGCGTCTGCTAAATGCATAAATGTAAAATGTAAATGTAAATGGTTTGTACAACACATCTTGCATTAAGTTACTGGATTATCCATGTTATCACCCACATCTATAAAAGTCTGATGGACAGATCAAATGATCATAAGAATAGAATTATGCTTTAGAATTTATGAAGTGTCAGTCTATCATACTATTGTTCTAACATTCTATCTGTTGTTCTACCTATGGTTCTATTTCTATTTACCATTTGGTCTATGGTTCTATGGCACATAAACATATTATCACTCCAAGTAGTGCCTGTGCATGATTGATCACAAAAGCTGGCTTTTGGAAATAGCTACCGTTCTAAACAGGCTTTAGCAAGTAGCAGCAGTTTCTTGAGTGGTTGGAATGAGTGATTCCAGTTCATCTTAGGCATGTAGTGGCCAGGAAAGAGCCAGTGGTGCTAACAGATAGATGACAAATGTACAACTCAATGACCATTTTTCATCCAACATCTGTCATATTTTATTTTAATATTATTATTACCAAGTTTTGAAACAGAAACCAGCTGCATATTGTTATTATTGTGCATACTCTGTATGCCAGTTGACATCTCGAAAATGCACATGTACATATATGTAGAACAAATCAGGCAAGAATCTAAATAATCAAAAACAGACTGATTTTGGAAGTAACACCCTGAATGTTATAGTGAGTATAAACAGGGAGTATGTAGAGGAATGAGAAACAGGTTTGGAGGTCCAGCGAGAGGGTCCTTTGGTGGGGAGCTCTATGAGTAGGAGGTCTGATTGTGATGTGTTCCTCTCTGTGAGTACTGTAGTTCCTGACGCTGAACTCGTGTATCTCCTGGGTCTTCCTCTCAGATTAGAAGTTGTAGTAGATTATTGAATGGCTCTGGAACAAATAGGATTACCAGCAGCAGCTGCTACATGAGCAGGCTGAAGCAAAGGAGTCGTGGAAATGTTAAATTGTAGAAACCTGGTCGGTGTCAGTGAATTTTTTTGGCTGCTCTATCTTATATGTTGCAGTGATCTACTTTTATGATGCTCAGTACAGTTTAAAGAATAAAAAAAGAACATCCAGAAATGAAAGTCTGCTGAAAATCCACTGACCTTCGGGACATCCAATATGTAAATGAGTTGTTCTCTTCATCAGAACAGATTTGGAGAAGTTTAGCATTACATCACTTGCTAAACTATAAGATATATTGTCTTTGCTTCATGTGTTATCGACAGTGGACATTTCTATTAGATAAACACAGTGTGTTTTCTCTGAATCATTGTATGATCCATTTTTGGCCAAAGTCTTTGGTCTCACTCAGATGAAACTAAGGATCCACACACAAAGATTTATTAACAGTTAAGCTAAACAAAACTCCAGAATCCAGCAAACATAAGTAGAATAAACCACATAAGAACCAGACTTAACAAATTAACTGTACATTAATGCCCGAGTTCCATTTTCAACATAGTGTGAAAAAAAATGTGCAATATATGTAATATTGAAATTATAATATAATATTTGTAAATATTTGTCCATCAAATATAAATCTATTAGGCAAAATATAGCAATGAAAAAAAATTGTTTTGATAAAAATTAAATTGAAAGATAATCAGTTGATCATACTTGCTAAAAGTTTTAAACATTAAATATGAAAACTTTAACATTTATATTCTTATGTTCATATACAAAACATAACCCAGAATAGTTTTACATGTATGGGGGAAAAAATGCAATGCAATTGTCAAGACTGATTCAATTCTGCAACAGCGAATGACTGTGACTGGTTAGGCTTGATTGCCATTTAAGCTTCACTGACTAAAGGGTCCTTTAATTTCTGTTCAATTTGATTTTCACTGGCTTGTTCGAGTTCTCTGAATCTATGATTTTCACAAATCCTCGAATGAAACACCATACATAACATATTCATGCATGTAATCAATCATAGTGACACATTCCTGAAGACTGTAGCAACATGATGTGAGACAGCTCAAATTGGGTTGTTAAGCAGAAACTAAATCATGCAGATTTACATAGAGGAAGACAGGTTCTCCTGAAACAATTTAAAGGGATAGTTAACCCCAAAATTAAAATTCTGTCATTAATTCATCAAACTCACGTTGTTCCAAACCTGTAAGACCTGTGTTCATCTTCAGAACACAAATTAAGATATTTTTGATGAAATCAAAGAGCTTTCTGAGCCTGCACTTAAAGTAATGTAACTACCACGCTCAAGGCCCAGAAAGATGGTGAGGACATTGTTAAAATAGTCCATGTGACATCAGTGGCTCAACCTTAATTTTATGAAACTATGAGAATAATTTTTGTGCACATAGAAAACAAAAATAATGACTTTATTCAACAATTTCTTCTCATCTGTGTCAGTCTTTTTTATGCACGTTCACAACACCTTTTTGTGCATTCCTCTGCTTTCAAACAAGGAATAGGGCATCTGGGTTCTACATTAGAACTCCTGCTCCTATGTCAGCAGAACCACACACATGCATCTTGTACTCTCATGAATACATGGCAATGACTGACACGGAAGAGAAGAAATTGTGTTCTGAAGTTGAACGAAAGTCTAACAGGTTGGAATGACATGAGTTTGAGGAATTAATGACAGAATTTTCATTTTTGGGTGAACTATCCCTTTAAACTACTCAGCTGTCCTATTAGCTGATTTGCATGGTTATATGCCCATTCCATGTCTTTTCCTTGGTCTATTAGGATATAGTACTACTTTTACATATTTAGTGATGTTGGTTCAGCTCAAGCTCACAGTGAGAGCAGTTTGAGACATGCTGTTAGATTTTACTGCAGTGCTCTATACGAGTTTAATTTATAACAGAGATCAAGCCAATTCTCAAGCGCTCCAGCAATGATGTTATCGCAAATGTGTTTTCCACTTACAGTTTGTTTAAGTAAAGTGGTCTGCTCAAGTCTAAATGGTCGTTGAATGTTCTTTTTTGTACATTGTTTAATTAACTTAAATGTGCACATTGTGATTTATGGTTATAAAAGCTTTTCATTTGCTATAGATAATCTGGAGTAACAAAATAAAATGTAAAGGTTACAGAGCTGAGTAAGAGTATAAAAAATTAATTACAGTCACAGAATGCATTGTGTTATAGAATTATAGACCTATAATTGTGACTATATGGGTGAGCAGAATGAAAAAAAATACATATGAATATTTTCTGCTGGGTTGAAATGGGGATTTCCATTCTAGAAATCACAAATGCATTGGACCGAAAAAACAGAATGAGTCAATGGAACATCCATTACATAATGGGCCTGTGAAAGTGAAGCACATATGATGCTGTATGTGAAATAAATCACAGTCATGCTGTCAGTAGTCCCTGTGTGAATATAAAAGTGATATCCTGCATCATCAGGACACAGTTGCTAAGAAATGCAAACTACAAATGTTACCAGTATTCTTCATCAGTTAATTTAACAACAACAACAAATACATATTGTAAAAACTGTAAAATAATTAATTGCTCTTTAATATACAGTACTGTTCAAAGGTTGGGGCTGCTATGATTTTATTAATGTTTATAAAATAAATCTCTTAAGCTCTCATATTATTACTATATATATATATATATATATATATATATATATATATATATATATATATATATATATATATATATATATATATATTCTATTGTGAATAAAATTTAAGATTATGAGATTTGTAAATTATTCCGTTCCTTTTTTTACTCACAATTTGTACAGTGTCCCAACTTTTTTGGAATCGGGTTTGTATATGAATATATTCAGAAATCATTCTAATATGATGACTTCCTGCTCAATAAACATTCATTTGTATCAATGTTGAAAACATTGTGCTGCTTAATATTTTGGAGGAAATGTGTATTGGGAGAAATAAGTCAGAACTGAGATAAAAAGTCACATTAATAAAATATATAAACTCAGATTTCTGTCAAGCTCTCTCCCAATTCTGAGTTCACATCTCACAGTTCTCACACTACACCCATTGACTGTCATTGTAAATGTATACTGAAAAAAAAGAAAACACTGAGACATTTTTCAAAGGCTTAGAAGAGTACAATGGCAGGATTTTCATGTTTTAATAAACTATGCCTTGAAGTCAAAAGAGATGCTCCAGTATTGACACCCATCGTGAAGAAAAATTGTACATTAGACTGTCATCATTGCTTTCTATGTCAAATTGCACAACATTAGTGAAGTGGAACCCAACTTCAAAGTGATCAACATATCACTGACATCCGTCTTCTACCCTAGACCCGTTTAGGCACATTTGAACATTAACACACTTAACACTGCTAACTAAGTTCATCCTCCTCCTCCATGGAAGGATTCCCAATCTCTTTAAACAGTTCCTTCACATTTGATGCATGCATGGAACTTTCTGTATTTGTTTTGAGTCAAGTTTTCCAATAAAAACTCAGGAGGAAAAGTCGAACTCACACACATTACGTTTTATTAGAATAACTCATAAACAATTACTATTGTAGCACTTCCGTAGCAGCTGGCTGCAGTTGGAAATGTGCTCAGGTGTTTCCCACTGATTCCTGGGAGAGCTCGGTTCACTGTTTTTCACATACGCATATATTGAAGAGCTATTTTAAAACCTTTCCCTACATGACAGGCCTGAGTCATTAATCAAGAGCTGAACTACACTGAAGTTTCTATAGGAGCCTTTAAGACCACTGACATTCCAATCTGTGCTACGCTGAAATTATTAGGCTTGCTGTTTTCATTTAGCTCTTTCATCCATCATATTCTAATTAGCCGCTCAAGGGAGAGATTCTGCAAGATCCTTAACCTGTGTTTTGGACTTTCTTGAAGAGCACTCGTTCACTGCTAACAATGTCCTTTCAGACTTGACATAGTGAAGTGCCGTTAGAGATTTTCATGGCATTTTGTACTACACTTCTTTGCTGCATTCAGCAGTATTTAACATGTCACCTTTTAGAAACTGCCATAGAAAAGGTTTTCTTTGAAGACATTTTTCAAAAGCAATACCTAGTCATCTTTTGATTTTAATATTCAGACTTTAATTGGTTTGTAGCATCATTGCATCTATATGCATAAGAAGCGAAATGAAATGAAATGAAATGAAATGAAATTTTAATTTTAATTTTAATTTTAAATTAAATTAAATTAAATTAAATTCCAAAAAGAAGATGGAACTGTTTGGATCACATTGTAAAACTAAAATATCAGACTGACAAAATTAACACATTTAAATTGTGACATAAAAAAAGAGTACAGTTCACACAGTAAATTATGTCATTATTTATTGTCATTATTAAGTCAAAGTTATGTCATTATTTATGATGTATTCACACTCTAATAAGTTAAATAAATAAAAAAACATAAAATATATGATAATTTTACAACACAATTTTGTTTCCATCACATCTCAAATTCTATATTGTGTTTAATATCATTTTGTAATGAAAAATACATTTTAAACACTTTGAATAAAATCGTCAACCCCTGCCTTGCTATGGTTTATTTATAGCTTCAATTTTAGGTGTCCTGAATACACACAATTAAATAATATTTTCACACATTTTTTATAAATTGACAAAATTACAGCTTAATTGGAAAAATGTATAAATATGCTGTATTATGCAGAGACAAGTTTTTTTTTTTAATTTATGGATTAATCAATTTAACAATATATATTAAAATGAACCAATTAGATTGCAATCGATCAACAGTTATAAATATGTAGCAAGTCATAATTTTATGATGGATTTTTATATCTACAAACTCTAGGTTTATGACAAAATCTGTCAATTTTACACTTTTCTATAGAATATAATCACTGAAATAAAATGCAACCGAAAAGCAAATAACATTTATTTATTTTTAGTTTTCATGTAATTTGGCACATAAAAGTGCCTGAAACTGGGGAAATAAAACATAGCATTGATATGCAGGTGAATTACATTAGCTTTTGAAGTTGTTCAGCCAGTATTAGATGTTCAACCTCAAAGGTTAATATGCCATATAATGTGCCTGTTCAAACGTAATGTTCACATAAATAGTCATTGTTTTAGTACACACAAGTGACTCAAAGACGATTGTATCTTCTCAACATCTGTAAGAGGTTTAACACCGGTACAAAAAAAATGTCCTTCTCTGAAATGTAAGCATGGCTCACAGATGTTTTCAAAGCTATCAAAACAACTATGCTAATACAACCATGTGCCTCTCCGAGGTCACTAATTATAAAAAGCCTTTAGATGGCAGAACACCAATATTCTCAGAGCAGAGGTGACAGCGTAGAGGCCCACTTGCATTTTTTTTTATTTTTTTTTATTGACCTTTTTCTTACAAGTCACCAGTGTTTCTCATGTCAACACCGATTTAGACAGGCTAATACATAAAAGTGTGAAAACGCATACATTACAGCTCTAAAATTTCAATGGCTGGAGAGGAAGAAGCATTTTATGTAGAATGTAATGTCTTTTCTAGTAGAGAACCACTGTTGTGGATCATTTAAACAGAACATAGAGCTTCATCTGGCATGAGAACATGTGTTAAGAGAAAATACATATTCTGCCCTTTAAAGAATTGCAAACAGATTCACATCCTCCATAAATGTAGACATGTTCTGTACAATAAAAAGCACATGTGGAATAGTATGTTATAAATACAAAAAAACATAGTTTATCATGTGCATTGATTCATGTATTTTGCTGTAGGTCATGTACAGTATTGTTCAAAATAATAGCAGTACAATGTGACTAACCAGAATAATCAAGGTTTTTAGTATATTTTTTATTGCTACGTGGCAAACAAGTTACCAGTAGGTTCAGTAGATTCTCAGAAAACAAACAAGACCCAGCATTCATGATATGCACGCTCTTAAGGCTGTGCAATTGGGCAATTAGTTGAAAGGGGTGTGTTCAAAAAAAATAGCAGTGTCTACCTTTGACTGTACAAACTCAAAACTATTTTGTACAAACATTTTTTTTTTCTGGGATTTAGCAATCCTGTGAATCACTAAAATAATATTTAGTTGTATGACCACAGTTTTTTAAAACTGCTTGACATCTGTGTGGCATGGAGTCAACCAACTTGTGGCACCTCTCAGCTGTTATTCCACTCCATGATTCTTTAACAACATTCCACAATTCATTCACATTTCTTAGTTTTGCTTCAGAAACAGCATCTTTGATATCACGCCACAAGTTCTCAATTGGATTAAGGTCTGGAGATTGGGCTGGCCACTCCATAACATTAATTTTGTTGGTTTGGAACCAAGACTTTGCCCGTTTACTAGTGTGTTTTGGGTCATTGTCTTGTTGAAACAACCATTTCAAGGGCATGTCCTCTTCAGCATAGGGCAACATGACCTCTTCAAGTATTTTAACATATGCAAACTGATCCATGATCCCTGGTATGCGATAAATAGGCCCAACACCATAGTAGGAGAAACATGCCCATATCATGATGCTTGCACCTCCATGCTTCACTGTCTTCACTGTGTACTGTGGCTTGAATTCAGAGTTTGGGGGTCGTCTCACAAATTGCCTGTGGCCCTTGGACCCAAAAAGAACAATTTTACTCTCATCAGTCTACAAAATGTTCCTCCATTTCTCTTTAGGCCAGTTGATGTGTTCTTTGGCAAATTGTAACCTCTTCTGCACATGCCTTTTTTTTAACAGAGGGACTTTGCGGGGGATTCTTGAAAATAGATTAGCTTCACACAGACGTCTTCTAACTGTCACAGTACTTACAGGTAACTCCAGACTGTCTTTGATCATCCTGGAGGTGATCATTGGCTGAGCCTTTGCCATTCTGGTTATTCTTCTATCCATTTTGATGTTTGTCTTCCGTTTTCTTCCACGTCTCTCTGGTTTTGCTCTCCATTTTAAGGCATTGGAGATCATTTTAGCTGAACAGCCTATCATTTTTTGCACCTCTTTATAGGTTTTCCCCTCTCTAATCAACTTTTTAATCAAAGTACACTGTTCTTCTGAACAATGTCTTGAACGACCCATTTTCCTCAGCTTTCAAATGCATGTTCAACAAGTGTTGGCTTCATCCTTAAATAGGGGCCACCTGATTCACACCTGTTTCTTCACAAAATTGATGACCTCAGTGATTGAATGCCACACTGCTATTTTTTTGAACACATCCCTTTCAACTAATTCAACTAATTGCCCAATTGCACAGCCTTAAGAGCGTGCATATCATGAATGCTGGGTCTCATTTGTTTTCTGAGAATCTACTGAACCTACTGGTAACTTGTTTGCCACGTAGCAATAAAAAAATATACGAAAAACCTTGATTATTCTGGTTAGTCACATTGTACTGCTATTATTTTGAACAATACTGTAGGTGACTTGCATGTCTCTTCTGGACAATTCAAGAATAATTGTCTGTATAACCTATGACACTGACTGCGCTTCAACTATGTTGCCTCCAAATACTTGCTTAAAAGTAACAATTTGGCATTTTTCCTCTACTCAGTCCACTTCACTTGAAGGGAACATGCATAAGCTTGAGTATTCAGTTCTTGTTTTGATCGTGTAAGCTGATAAGAGCATCTAAAAGCAGTTGTGTTGTTAAACAACAGAACTTTGGGAATGAGAGAGGTCGTGTGGGCCATTAGTGTCACTCAATTATGCTAAGAGCCCTGGAGTAAAACTAAACAATCTGCTAACGGCGTAACAAATGAGTGTTTGTTGTAGACATTTAAACAGTAAAGATAAATCTAAGTTTTTATAGTTCTACAACATTTATCATGATGACTGCAAACTGGATCAGACGACTTGATTTACTTGCACTATATTGCACAGCAGACACAAGCCCCTTTTATTTGCTTAAAAGTAACATTATCAGCAGGGAATGTGCCACAGTATATTGCTGTATTAATATTTTGAGCACAGTCATGTTTCATGTGCCCTTTTTATACTTTGAGCATCTGGTCTCTGCCCTGTCAAAACCTGGCCAGGCAACCTAAAATTCACTTGATGTAGTCAATGTCTAAATTAACAGATTTCTTAAAGTCTTTTAATTTATTTACATTAACTGAAGCATCCTGACAACATTAGGTTGGAGGTTTTACATTAAGAATTTAAGTTAGGACCTGAGATACGCATTCATGTGACATATTCGATTGATTTGCAGATGATAAAACCATTTGGATTCTCTGACCATTTCTGAGACATGACTCACCCCTAATATCATCACCCACAATGCACTGCAGAGCTCCACCAGCTCTCCTCCATTAGATGATCTAACTCACTGGCTCTTCTTAGACCATGTCATAAAAAGCAAGAACACAAGAGGAATGCAGAGAGAAAGAGGCCAGTAATCTCTGAGCCGGAAGGTGGGACTCGTGCCTGAACAGGGCTGGCCGGTTTCCCCAATGCTGCGAGAAAGCGGCGTGGTAACGCAGTGTTTGGGTGGACAGGGAGTTTAAATAGCAGAGGAACGCCAGAGAAGCAGATGTATGTTGGAGGTCAGCTGAACACCTGTCTCCAGCTCTCTCACAACGCAGCCAAACTTCTCACTCATTACCCTCAGTTACGTGTGTTTAGAAAAAAAAGGTACGTATATCTTGTGTTGTTTTAGTTCTCCACCGGTTATGGTCCCAATTATGTCATTGTGAAGTTTAAACAGACTGCTGATTTCATATGAAATACGGCACCATCATTAACTGTCGTTATTGAGCAAACACAACGATTAAACATCTAGCGCTCGTGTTTCACATGTATGTTTTTGATTATGTCAAATGAGGGCCCACCTAACATGATCTACATTACGTCATTCATGAGAAAGGTCCAGGTTCTTGCTGCCAATTCTATGTAAACGAAATGGGACAGGGTGCCACATATGACATCCAGTGCACTTTGATAATTAAAATCTTTCCAGCACTTCTTTCAGCGTTTAGAACATTGTGTGCTCTGGCAACACGCTCCACGAGAGACGTCACAGCTAGTGAGTTTTATTCTGCAAAACCAAAACATCAGACTTGTATCCAAACGGCATTCAGACTTTATATTCACCTTTGCTTTGGAGAAATTCATTACTTCTTCCAAAGATATGTTTTAGAGGGTAAAATAAAAATTTGTCATCAATTATGCACCATCATGTCATCCAAATCTACAAAAGACAGATTTTTTTTTCTTCTTCTTTTGGCCAGAATCTCTAAGCTGCTCTTTTGAGCATAGAAGTAGTCCATCCCATTTGTGCACTATATAAAAATAAAAATCTATAAAGTAAAATCAAATGACTTTGTGGAATAAAATTACCCATTAGATTTATTAAAATATTGTTTAAATCAGATTTATGAAAGACAGATTCAGCTGTACCGCTAAAGTGTCATGAGCATACAAAGTTTTTGAGTAGTGATTGTCTGCAAAATCGACATTATATCTACATTATATCTATGCCAGCAGTGTGATGAAGCAGAAAAGTACCATATTTTTTACAGAATTAATATTTTTAATGCAAACTTATTCTAATGTCAGCTCTATCAAACCACTCAGGCATCAGAACAGACTACCTGTTGTTAAGTGCCTAAACAAAAGTGACCACTACCAGCTTTAAAGCCAAAGACTGAACAAAACTAACCTTCTTTACACAACCGTTCCTGCCTTGATCACAACGTGAGCCAAGATCTCAATAACCTTTCCTCTGAGGCACGTTATCCATCTCAGCTGTAGATTCTCCGCCTCTCTAGCAGAAATGCTTATTATGATCATTTGCACTTCAGATGAACAAAACGAGCATCTAGAGAGAAGGTGTGGTGGACAATAAGAGTCCAATCTGAGTCCTTTATCGCCTGTCCTTTGAGCTCATGTTTGGTTATGGAGATTAGCAATGAAAACAATATCTCATTTAATTGTGCTTGGCTGCATAAAATTGACCTTATCTTTTGGCTGTGTCCCTCAGAATGGGTTTTTAATGTATTCATTTGCACATGAAAATGGAAAGCATGTGCAGAGATTCCATATAATGCTCAGTTCAGCAAGTGCTTTGAGGATTTGGTGGTCTTATAATAATTGCACAAGCAGAGGTGGTCTCATATATGCAGTGGGCTGGCTGTGGGCTCCAGCCTCTCTCATGATGTCATGAGGGATGAGGTCACTGTTGTCATTATGTGTCCTGTCCAGAAGGAGCAGGGGTCCTGCATGTCTCTCTGGAAGAGCACAGGTGCAGGGCTCTGGCTGTAACCACTCTAGTCTCGGTTCTGCTGAACAGCAGCTCATTGAAAACATCATACAGCATGCACTAAGAAAGACAAACACGTCATTCTTATCTAAAACTAAACTTCACTTCACTGAGAGCATTTATGAATACATTTCTACATATACAAATATACTTTTTACATTATATACATATATATATATATATATATATATATATATATATATATATATATATATATATATATATATTAACATTTGATATTTGTATTATTGTAATTGTATTGTAACATTTTAACATTTGATAATGTATTACAAATAAACAGTGAACAACTTAATGAATGAATCTTTATGGTAGTGAATGAAATGGAAAATGTTACAGTTATATGTTTTTTATTTATATATAAAATTATACTTAATATTCTCTAATCCTTTGTTAGTAACTGTATAATTATATAATATATATATATATATATATATATATATATATATATATATATATATATATATATATATATATATATATATATGAATATGTATATTGCACCTAAAAATATATTGTACTTTGTCATTTTTTTATTATATAGAATGTTAATAATATTATGTATTAAGTAGTTGAAATCAATACACACACATATACTAAATACAATGACACTTAATGTACTATGAAATAAAATCATTATAAATTTATATTTCTAACCATTTTAATACTTGCATATTTCATTATATGATATATTACAATATTTAATCTTTTTTTTGGTTTGTTTGTCTGTCTGCTTGGAGAAGTAATAGCATGATTTGATGATGAAGTGTATAGCACCAAAGAGTTAGATGAAAAAGTATGAGCAAAAAAGTCACAAAAATGCTACATCCTACAAAGTGTTGTTGCTGCTCTTGCACAAACACGGCTGATATGGTGCTTGTATCTGAGATCCACCGAAATGGGAATAATTTATGGCAAATTCCATGAAAGGTGAGTCACACTGATGCAATCATTTTTCATGTGTGATAATTATATTTTGCATCTCCCCTGTTGAATGAGGAGGAGAGACGGCTCCCATTCTACAGAATTTCACTCAGGATTCAACTTATCATTAAACTGACAGTACAGGACACTTCAGTCTCCGTTGAAAATCACACATAGCTGCTGTCAAGATTCAGAGTTGTGTGAAGTTTGATTGAGCCTGGTATAATCGTATCATTCAGTCGAAACCTGAGACACACCTGCTATGAGTCACATCAACACCCAGCATCCTTCAGTCTATACATTTGGTCAGAAGGGCAATGTTGCTGTGCAAGAGTGCATTACCTTATTAACCAAGCATGTGAGCCGACAAAAGATACTGTATTTCTGTTATTATTTCTGTCCCTTAATTGTTCATGAATGCTTCTTAAGTCATTGCCACAAAATGTTCAGTGTAACCATGCTGTAGGGAAATTTCCCTGACCCTTAAAATGCTAAGGTAACCGAATTTACCATGTGAAGGCAGCCTTTTGTGATTATAACAACCAAGTGAGATTTGGACAGAAAAATGCAAGCTATTGGGCAATGGAACGGGGGAAAAGGCCTGAAGATGTGTGAAGAAAAGAAACTGAACTTGAAATATCATATCACCGTTTGAATCAGAATCTCTACAAACATACAATAATTACCATGACAACAGTTACCATTCTTTCAAGGATTGAAAGCAATACAATACAAATATATATATATATATATATATCTTGCTCATGAAATATGTAATTACTTCATTTCTTGTCCTCTGAGAGCATCTCAAATCAGTAATCAGAGGAACAACATCTCCTCCTTGCTCTCGTGCATCTAAAAACCAGCACATCCATTCAAAAGGGATGCAAACGCACCAAACTTCCCCTGCACACAAGCCAGACCAGATGAGGGACGGATCACTAATCGCTGAAACAGCCTCCGTTTCCTTCCCGAAGCAAGCATGATGTCACTGCAAATGTTGTAACATACTGCAGCGTTACTTTCTTCTGAAGACCGCTATTAAGTGTTCTCATGTTCCTTGTAATAATAAAGTGCCATAACAGTACATTCAGCAAAATCTGACGTCCATTATTCACTCTGAAACTATTACCCTAAAATGACAGGAAATGATTAAAAATAAAGTTTTGCTGTAGCAACTGAACTTTTTGGGATTTCCTAATTTTCCTGAATAGATATAAGCATTTGGCTGGTTCATATTGTTTTAATATCCTGCATTTGGACTGGAAAACTACTGAATACACTTACTTTTTTAACCAAGAACTACTAATTAAAGAAGGGCAAACCCTACAAATCCTGTTTCATGCTCTAGTGAAGAGGGAAAGAATCAAGGCTTGGTGGTTTTGCGTGTCTACAAATGTTTTATTGCTGCATCGAGATGTACTAGAGCTGTTAAGAAATAAACTAGCAGCAAGTCATTTATGTACAAAACAATGCACACATACAAAGAAAGAGAAGAGCGAGCAAAAGCATGATAGAAGCAAACAGCAGCTGCAGCTGAAAGTGTGCTATTAATCAGGAATTTATCAAACACATACCAGATTCCTGAGAAACTTTCCTCTCTAACAGATGGCATTGTCATGCTTTATACAGAGTGGATCAGCTGTTTTCAGAAAGTAAAGTCATCTCCTGAACGGTACATGGACTGTAGTCTACACACAAACACAAACAGATACTACTGTTTCAGTAGTCTGACTGTAGAGTCTCAATTTGTAAGAATTTTACAATTTGGTGTGATTTCATATGAATTTGTAGTTTTTGTTTGTTTGTTTTGGTTTGTTACAACACGGTTATTGACGGTTAAGTTTTAACTATAAATCTGATTCATATCAAATTACCAACTAGTACTGTACTATAAATATCTAAATAAATTAAATTCAAAATAATTGAATTTTGCTAGTAAAAAAATTCATTTTGAAAATCGACGGAAAAGCTTTTTGAATTTTTGAAAACTTTCAGTTTGTTAATTATTACTGAATTCTTCTTTATAGATTTGATCTAAAAAGGAAATATCAGATTTAATATTTTTTTCAGTATTTCCTGCACTCCTGCTTGTGTGAAACACATTAAATGTGCACAAATCTCAAATCTATAATAATGACATATTGCTTCTCAGCAGGGTTATATATAAACAAAAAAAATAAACTATAAAGCATAAAAGTAAATAAACTCATTTTATTTCAGAAAACTGTCAAAAAATGTTTTCTCATTTTCATTTAGTTAAATTAAAATAATTAAAACTAAAAAGAAAAAATGTTCAAAACAAAATAATTGTATGTGTGTGTGTGAGAGATGAAAACAGTAAGTATAAAATGAAAACAAATTCAAACTTTTAATACAATATATATATATATATATATATATATATATATATATATATTGTATTAAAAGTTTGAATTTGAATATATATATAGTATAATAGTATTTCCTTGATACAAAAATAACATCTTACTAAAATCAGTAAATTTAGTAAATACTAAAATGTGCTTGTTTTTATCTTGTTTACAGTGCAAAACTAGTACATATGAATTGGGTTGGGGAAGAGTTAAGTTGAGTTGAGGTAATAAACAAATCACAAGCACAACTTTCATAATCTGGCAATAAATCATCTGAATTTTCTCCATCATATTGAGGTGTTACTGTCTGCGCTCCCACTGATAACATCTGTATGA
The DNA here is from genome assembly GCF_023724105.1 of Carassius gibelio. Classification (NCBI taxonomy): domain Eukaryota; kingdom Metazoa; phylum Chordata; class Actinopteri; order Cypriniformes; family Cyprinidae; genus Carassius; species Carassius gibelio. The sequence continues at coordinate 15,350,212 of NC_068385.1, forward strand.
TTTCTTATAATCGAAAAACGTTCTTATGTTATTACACAAAGACCACCAAAGGCTCTGCTGGAATTCAAAGCAAGAAGAGCAACACAGAACACATCGTCTAAATCCTGGATCGCCCCCACAAGCCCCTCAGCAGATAATGGCTCATTCTGCTTCAATCTGCTCATAAACGCTGCTATGTGAATGTCTCCTGAAACATGGAAGATCAAAACAGGTTCAGGCTTTGATCACGCGCCAATGTAAAGCATGGTACAGACAGCGGCCGTCCGGAAGATCTATCCGAGCGTGATCACAGCCCTTTTAAACTGTGTTAAACAGAGATGACCTGAAGAGCGCAGGCATTTAGGGACAAGCTGTCCCAGACATGTCATGAGGTACTACAGTGTCTCCCTACCCTCATAACACTCCTCAGACGCCTTCATACTTCTTAGCCAAAGCGAGTTCAGTGTGGTTCTGGTTAAAAAATGAATGCATCATTGTGAAAGCCGAGCTTTTATTTAGCTGAGCAGATGTTGGTTGAGGTGTTGAAGAAAGAAAAGAAAGGGCAAACTGACCTTAGGACAGCAAAAAGGAGAAAAACAACAAAGATTTATATTAACTGCGAGAATAAGAGGGATTTACGGTTTAATGTTGCTCTTCTGTAGTCCCACAAGCAGTCTTTCATCAACCACATACAAGTCTGTGCTGGAGGGACCACTGTAAGGATCTGGACGGTGTTGGGTTTTCCTGGAAGAGCAGAACAAATGACAGCACAGCACAGAACCTTTTATGGCTCATATTATATAACAAAATATCAAACCAAATGACATTCATTTTGAAGACGGACAGTGCAGGTTTTAAATTATATATATTAAGAACTAAATATTTGTATTCACAAAAAAAAAACATTAAATTGATAAAAGTGACAGAAGAGACAAAAATAAATACAAATACAATGCTGTTCTTTTGAACTTTTGATCAATAATCCTTAATATATATATATATATATATATATATATATATATATCATGGATTTCCATAAAAATATTAAGCAGCAGAACAGTTTTCAACATTGATAATAATATGAAATGTTAACTGAGCAGTAAATCAGCAGATTAGGATGATTTCTGAAGGAAGACTGGAGTAATGCTGAAAATTCAGCTTTGACATCACAGGAATAAATTACATTTTAGATAGTAATATTCCACTATATTCCTGTTTTTACTATATTTTGATCTAATAAATACAGTCTCTGTTAGCATAAGACACATTATTATTAAAAAAAATTAATTAATTAATGGTAGTGTACATATTTAGTTATAAACATTTGGTGGAAAATCACCTTGACATAATTTTAAAGGTTTAAGAGTAAAGGCAAAGATGTTTCAGAAAAGTGAATAGTTCTGAGAAAAGCTCATTTGTTTCCACTTGATTTTATATTTTCTTATCTAGACGTGTTTTGGAACTTTGTGCCGCAAAGAACAACAACTTTTAGTCTTTGCTTATGCTGCCACCTTGTGGTTGGAAACCAGACTATCCTAAAAATGGCAACAGCTCTAAGACTCCCTCTGCTGGCAGAACAAGAACAAAAACTCCATTTAGATGAGTTATGAACGTTCTAAATGCACGTAAACACTAATTATGTGATGAATAACCAACTGCGAGTTGAAAAATGTATTGCATTGCGTTTTCACTGACTATACATAAACATGACAGAAAGAGTGAAGAGCGAATGCTGAATATAAGCACCAGGCGGTCAGCAGGAGGCACAGTCACAGAAAACTACACCAGTCTTTATTCCACAACAGGTACAATATACTGTCCTTTATTATTACAAAAGTATAAAGACACTAAAAAGACATGACAGATCCAGTGATGTGTTAAACACTTCTCGTTGGCCAGGTCTAAAGCCGCTGGATAACACAAACCAGAGACCAGATGAAACTTTCTTTGGCATCAACATGAGTGTCTTAATCTAACACATACACGCTTATATTTTGTTGCATAAGATCATGAGAGACAAACATTAAGAAATATAAAAAAATATGCATCTCATTTTGCCAAAACTAAAGCTTGTCAATCGGTCCTGGAGAATAAACGTTCATCAAGTGGTTGCATAACCTCTGTGAAAGCCATGTGTTTTCCACACAGATGAGGATGTGCTTGAGGTTCATGCTAATCTTCAATTATTCAACAGGCCTACAAAAAATAAATCTAATTATTACTGTATAAATGTTCAACATGAACAAAAATACAAAAAGGCAGGATCAATTATGAGTGTTTTTTCGTCATTGCAGTACAGTTGATGATTTATTGGTTTAATGACTGAAGTGCTCACACTCCACATGGATGAATGAACGAACACTACCACTAGCCAGTCTGGGCAGGATGTAACTTAATATGAAGTCAAACCAAAATATTTTGAAATGACTCAAAAGCTCTAAATCCTGAGCCAGTAATAATCAAACACACAGCCGTCTGGTTTTTCATCATCTTCACCTGCAGCTCTAAGGTGTTGACATTCTTTTCCTGTCTAATCCCATGCACTGAAACAGAACAAGCCTTAAAGGGTTAGTTCACCCAAAAATCAAAATTAATGTCATTAATGACTCACCCTCATGTCGTTCCAAACCAGTGAGACCTCCGTTCATCACATTAAAAAAGTTAACAGCTTAAGTCATTTGTTGATTAATGCGTATTGGAGACGTGAACCGATTTCAAATGATTCAGTTCGATTTGGTGAACTGGTTCAAAAAGATCCGGTTACATCAAATGATTCATTCGCAAACCAGATATCACTACACTGCAGTGAACACGCTCACAACAGACCTGAAAGAGAAGACAATGCTGAATAAAGTAGTATCTATTTTTGGACCAAAATGTATTTTTGATGCTTCAAAAAATTCTAACGGACCCTCTGATGTCACATGGACTACTTTGATGATGTTTTTCTTACCTTTCTGGACATGGACAGTAAACCGTACACACAGCTTCAATGGAGGGACTGAGAGCTCTCGGACTAAATCTAAAATATCTTAAACTGTGTTCCGAAGATGAACGGAGGTCTCACTGGTTTGGAACGACATGAGGGTGAGTTATTAATGACAGAATTTGGATTTTTGGGTGAACTAACCCTTTAAGGTCTGCCTTAAAGGGGCAGTTCAATCAAAAACGCAAGTTCTGTCATCTTTTACTCACACTTTTGTAATGCCAAAACGGTATGACGTTCTGTTTTCTGTGGAACACAAATGGAGATATTTAGAAAACTGTTCTAGATGCACTTTTACATACAATTAAATTGGATGGTGACCAATTGCTACCAACCTTCAAAATGGACATAAAGCACATTAAAAACGCTTATAAAAGTATTTAGTCTTGGATTCTAAAAGGTTAGTTTACCCAAAAAATTAAAATTAGCCCATAAATGACTCACCCTCAAGGCATCCTAGGTTTAAATAGGGCCTTTCGCACCGCTTTACTTGCAGAACTAAATGTATAGCACTAAAGTCCTTGGAAGATTTTGCGCAAACTATTTCCCAGTACCATTCAAAGGGTTGCATTCACACCGACAGTGTGTACTAGGACGTGACGTAAGCCGGTCAACAATGATGTTATTTGGCGTTAACACAGCGTTTGACAACGTTAACAAAGAAGAACAATGGAACAACAGAAAGATGGAGAATGCCTTGACCCGAGCTGTGTTTTTGTTGTGTCTTGCGGGTTTCACAATAATGGACATGGAATGTTGACGGATACATTAAAAAATAAAATAAAATAAAACATAAAGCGATTGAAAGAATGGAAAGGAGGACTAAGAATCTCCAACAACAACCGGCAGTGCTACATTTGCTACAAGTGCATGCTTTATCGCTGTTCACCATACTTGCGAAATAAATTGACACGTTTACAGTGTTACACAGCGTTTTAAATCATTTTATTAAGCTTTAAATTAATAAAAAGTAATAGTTAAGAATTATACACTGTTACGATGTTTCAATGATATTCAATCAATTTCTATTAATCAAAAAACACAGAAAAACATAAATATTTCCACACACACAAAAAAAATATTAAGTGGTTTCATTCATAAGAAATGTTTCTTGAGAAGCAAATCAGTATATCAGTGTAGCATCTGCTTAGGATCATGTAAGATCGTTTGGGCTTTATTCTTTTTAGCCTTTTGCCATTTGCATATAAATCGTAGACATGGTCTCACATCCTACATTTATGGGGGCTAAATTGCCAAGGCTTTCCCCACCACTATCAAGATGATGTTAAACAGCAACTCTCTGCTCCTCTCCATCGGACTTCAAACACATTTAAAGATAGGTTAATGACCCTCAGGGCCTAGACACCACGGCCTAGTTGACCAGAGGACACCTCCACACAAATACACACTACAATTTATCAGTTACAAATGTATCTGGCATATGCATGTTTGGTCTGTATGCTTCTTTATTTCATTAGTCTAGTTACCACTGTTTATTTGTATTAGTTAAGCTCTAAATGCTAATATTCAGGTGGATGAATGTATCTCTGGTTTAATATCTTCTAGATGTTTCATTCTTATTATCAAAACAATCTGCTTTTATTCCTCAAACCATGATGTACTCTATGTGATTGTGAAATGCCCCATACTATTTGTACCACATTTTGGGTAAAACTACACCAATTATTCAGGACAGTCATAAAACATGTAAATGAGGTGTCACAGGGACTAAGAAACACTTTCCCGCTGAAACTATACACCTTGTTACTGGTCAGTCTATCCAAAATGGGTGTTACAGGGAAACCAGATAAAACCTCTTCCACACCCAAAAAGTGGGCTTCTCTTAACTTGGGGTTCCCTGGAGACACCCATCACCTTGGAAAACTTGCGACTCCCCTAATGTGACTCCTCTAATTTTTTTTTTTTTTTTAATTGTGTTTTCAACCTTACTGGGTTTGAACCCAAAATCATTCAGTTACCTTCCCAGATTTGTAAAGACTGGGCCACATTAACCCACTACAAATTCCATGAGAAACTTAATAACCATTATATGTGTTAAACATGCTGTGGACACTGGATATTGACAGTGTGGTCTTCAAGACAGGCCTACTTCTTCCACTGAGCAAGACGTCACTGTTGACTAAGTGTAAAGTGAACGGTTCCAAGTCTGTAGCACCTCAGGAAACATTCCTGTGCTCTGTGGTCAAACACTATATTATTACTTCTCTGCTGAGTGTTTCCCAATATTTGTAGGAACTGCTTGTGGGGATGTACTGGCAAATATACAATTCACACAGTGCAAAGGTCAAAAGAACATGATTTGAGGTTTCTGTAAATAAATAAGATAAATTGTTAGTTTGTACTGTATTCACGTGCGTGTGTGTTTAAATTCAAAACTGATATTACAATGTGCTTGACCTTCAAAGACGTAATATACAATTAATTTAAGAGTTACACATGTTATTACACAGTAGCACACATTCAAACAAATAAATAAAACTAGACAGTTTTCTGGAAAGTGTGGAGTGTTGTTACACTATTTGGGGGCTGTGGGTGAACAACAGAATGATAGACAGAACTACAGACAGACAGATGTTTGTCTGTTTATCAGTGTGGGAATGCATTAGCAGGATTTATGTTGTATTTTGTTGTGACAGGGATCAGTGATCTCTAAGATAAAGGGCCATGACTACTCGCTCTTGAGACTTGCCAACTTGCCAAACTCATTTTGTCGACCTCCAAAATTAGTCCCAGATACATGATCTGATTTCAATAATCCGACGTCTCTTTGTTAGGATCTAGACCTTTTTTCCGAGAGATGTTTTCCACTAAATTCTAGGAAATCTGGATGTTTAGCTCCAAGATGTCTGTGCTCGAAATCCCATAGCACAGTATTATTTAGCATTAGCAGGATTGAGCATGTTTTTAACTGACCATGTGAATTAACATGATGATGCACAGATGTTTTCACTTTAATAGTGGGGGGGGGGTGACTGAATGGAATAAAACAGATACACAGAGGTGACGGCATGTCAATGAAGAAACAGCTGTTTGAAGCAGTAGGACTTCCTTAGAAAGTGTTAACAAATTATGTATGTTCATTCAAAAGGTTTCCAATAGAATTATATTGTTTGTGGTTTCATTACATCATTTTGGTTGAGAAGTACTGTTTCAAATCATAGTTCACTAAATTTCAGCCATTTGATAAAACATGGTAATCTTTATCATGTGACGCTCATGTATTACTAACAACTGTAGATTTTAATGCCAAAATGTTTACAAAAAAATAATAATAATTGAAACACTGAAACACATGGTCAAACAATTTACATCATTTAATATCTTAGGTTTTTTTTTTTTTTTTTGGTACCAGCTGTTTTACAGTTTTAAATGCAAACTGAATCACAATTAAGCTTAAATAAGTTAATACAAATTAATGTAACATGCTAACCGAAACTGAAAGCACTTAAAAAAATAAGTGTCAATTTTTTCTGTTAAATTTATCTCCACTGAATTCAATGACAATATCAAATGCTTTATAATGTTACTTCAGTATACAGCAGAACCACACGAGGCCTACAACATAAATGGCCAAATCACTCACAAAATTACAAATAGTGCAACATTCAGCGCTTTAAGCACAAGTAGAGTGTAACAAAGCCATAAAGCTACTGTACTTTATACTGGGCAACAGGGTTCACAGTGCAAAACTTTGAATCTAAATCTGCATGCAGTGACACAAGGCTCACACCATCACGCACGGAAAGGACAGGACCATTTTATGCAATAACTAGGTAGTTTGTGCAAGCGGAATGGTGACTAGATGACATATTAATGCAAAAACAAAATTTGACAGTAATACTTTTAAGATTTTTGAAAGGAATGACAAGGCTGTTTTTTTTCTTCAGACTTTGAGTTAGATGTGCATCAATTTGATAGCTTTTTTTTTTTTTTACTAATTTAAATGATTTATACACATTAAGGCAATTAATACAATTTCATTGTGCTAGAATTCTAAGAAAATACATAAACCCCAAACCAGAACCATGAAATTCTCTATTATTTGTTTTTAGACCTCAGCTGCTTTGTATTGCACATCGAAATAAATAAATACATTTAAAATGAGTAATTCACCCAAAAATTTTATCCAAACCTGTATGACTTCTTTTTTTCTTGCAAAACACAAAATACATTTTATAGTGTTGGTAACAGTTTTGATGACTACTTACTTCCACTATAAGAAAAAAAAAGCCATCAAAACATCAAAAGAAATAATAATATTACACACAAAAAAAAAGGTAATACAGGAAAAAACTGGCCATTTTTGCTGAATCAATATGACCTTTTTTCTGTAAAGGCTTTATGTCAGCATCAAACCCCTTAATTAGAGGCTGTGGATAGAGACATTACATTTAAAGGCTTCACAAGCTAGCTGATAGCACACAATGCATTTACAGCCTTACTGTGACACCAGACGCAGATGTGACGAATTTCATACTTAAAGAGGAATCTTGTGGAAAAATAGGCTTCATCTTAGAGATAAGGCCGATACAGCCTCTAAAGCATCTCTGAAGAAGGTGTGAAGCAAAATTATCGATTGCACACGTGCACAAGAAGGGAATGTGTGTAAACTCAAGGTATATCAAGACTGAGAGGCCGGAAACACATAATAGGATGGGGCAGAAATGATCTGCGCAGTCCATCTGTAAGAGCTTTGTCCAAAGCTGAAGTGGGAACAAGGTGGATAAAAGTTGGAGAACTTGCGACTAAATCAGATCCGGTACTTCAGGCTTTAGAGATTGGACTTGTGGTTTGATAAAACACAAAACAGGTGGCCATTAATCAATGCCTGCACGGATCTGCGCAGTGTGTCCCAGAAACAGGGAGAGCAAATCAGTGCCAGACACAGGCTGTCATCAATCCAAATCCACACTTTCTTGATCACATGTTCCTGCCTGTATTTCCACCTAATATTTTAACCTATCACATGTTTGTATGAGACACGCATGTATGCAGGCAAGTGATTTTAAGAGTCCAGTCCACCCCAGCACACTTATGGTGGCAGCTTCTCAGCGTTTTTGGACAGGCTGTGCAGAAGTGTTTTCTGAAAGTCCCCATCAGATGCCTCAGGGACAAGAAACTCGATAAGCAGATCCCAGATGCAGTACACAAGATGCCTGCAAAATATAAACAGTCACAGGAGGTCACAAGCACAGCTACATCCTGAACACACATACTGTATTATCAAGACCCATGGGAAGACAATACTTTGCAATTTTAAAAATTCTAAGCAAAGTTTTGAAGAAAATTCCAGCGGATTGAAAAGAATCGGCTCAATAATGTTCATAAAATGTGTATCAGAGAAGTACGGGCCCTCTCGCAAAACGTTTGCATTCTCTGGAGAAAATGTGCAGTCCCTCGCAAAACTTTTGCGTTCTCTCGCAAAGATATTTGCGTTCGGACAAACACTTCCTGTTTACTTGTAGTGGTTCATACAGGTCCAAAAGTTCACAATGGAGCAGCTCATAGAGTTTTGTTTTGAACTTGGATGAAATATTCAGTGCATGCTTATTAAAGCACGGTTTTGGAACATACTAAAACGCTTAATGTAAAACACTATGTGACGAGAGCCATGGGATCGGAGCGAGGCCGGTGGAGCACCTGGCCATTCACCAGTCTCGAGTCCCGTTTAGGACCTCAAAAGGAGAACTGAAAGAGGGACTGATGACAGTGTTGGATGAGAGAGGACCAGGCTCAGACTTTATTTTGTGTTTTGGTTCTGTTTGTGTGCGACAGTCTTCCCGCCTCCTTCTTCCCATGACTACGAACGTTTGTTAAAAACTGGATGAATAATTCAGTACACAGATTACACACCATATTATTAAAGCAGACAGACAAGCAGAATAGCCCAGAATAGCCCTGTCCATCTGTGTAAACAATGTGCAAATAATTAAACCAAAAAGTACACGATTTATAAAGTTATTGGCTTCTAAAGTAAGGGGTCGACTCTGAATCGCTGAAACGAGTCGTTATAGATTTCAAATCTTTTGCCCATCTCTATGTACGTCACTAGGAGCACTTTGCATAATAATCTCCGCCTACCGTCTTGAGAGAAACGGATCTCTGACCTGCCCCACCCCCACACACAGACGCTCTGGTTGGTGTGAGAGCATCATGTCGAGGAGACAGTGTGTTTTATTTTGACTGCCAAAGAATGAAGATCAGAAGAACCAATGGCTAAAATTCATTTTCACCACAATACCAGAGCAGTACAACAAATCCCTTTTGTTGTGTTCACAACATTTCACTGATGACTGCTTTTCTAATCTCGGTGAGTACAGCGGGATTTTCAAAGCATTTGGCCATAAAAGATGGTTCATTACCAACTTTATTTAGGACAACGAGCAAGTATGATTATGAAGTTATGTGTCTGTTTTCTCCCGAGCGTCTTATCAGTATGTGTGCTGTCTGCAGCCTTTGTTTGTGCTGATCGTCATGTACAAACACGTCATTAAAATGAAGTGTAACTCTGTGAATACTCAACGAAGAGACATGAGAGATATCTATAGAAAGCTTGACATGTCTACTTTAAAACTAAACAAGTGCTGCCGAAAACAGATATTCTGTGATAAAGTAATCCATATGAAAACAACGCAATGTCTGTTTTTCATGTCTCCCTTCGTGACCACGCCCCCGCGCTGAACGCACTATTCAGATTCAATGAAGCGAGCGGCTTGAATACACCCACACAGAAGAAAAAGCAGCGAGACTATTCAAGTTTTTTATTTTACTGTTTGCTTCGCGATGAGAGGAATAAGACATAATTCACCCCAAACAGATGCTAACGCATAGTTTACCGTGGAGGTGTGTGCGGAACAACCAATCCAAACTGACTATGTTAGCTGAACAATCAGAACACAGTATGCTACCAAAAGGTGGGGTTTAAGGAAACTGAATCTTTTGAACAGCTTCGCGCAAACCGTTTGGGGATCTCTGAGAATTGAGGTAATTTTAAAATGATATTTTGACAAAATGACAATGTTTTTAACCTTGGATGGATTTAAACCTAATGTACAGGAGTTATAAACAGTGATAGGAAGCTTAGAATTTTCATCTTACTGGCTCTTTAATAACCTTATTAATAGCTATCAGTAAAGCAAATAGTCATAATACATAGTTTCTCCCCCATTTAAAACCGTCAAAAGGTTTAAAAACCACTGGCTTAATTGATTACAGTGTTGATTGCCTGTAGAAGCCTATATTTTTAATACAATATAATTTTTTTCTTATATTATGCCTCGTTAAGTGCGTTTTCTATGGGGAATCAAAACGCTTATGCAATTATGTTTGCATGCAAACAGAATATATATTTTTATAAATTCTATATCATTTTTGGTCTTTTTTTTGTAACTGTCTTCATTAAGCTGCATTTTCTTTATGGGAGGAAAACATAGCTGTTCTTCTTGGCTTATCTGCTTTCATGTAGCCTATAATTTATTAATAAAGTATATACAGAATTCGGCATTTTTATACCACTGTCTTGTTTTCTTTCTATGAGGGATATGCTTAAAGAGTAATTCACCGGGGTTATGTTAATATGCTGGGCTATTCTGTATGCTTTATTAATAAGGTGTGTACTGAATTTAGTCATCCAATGTTTTACATTAAGCGTTTTAATGTCCCAAAACTGTACCTTTATAAGCATGCCATTTCATCAGAGTTCAAAATAAAACTTTACGAAAAGCTCCATTGTGAACTTATGGAGTTGTATGAACCACTACAATCTGTGAAGTAAACAGGAAGTGTTTGTCTGAGCTCAGCTGGTTTTGCGAGAGAATGCAAATATCTTTGGGAGAAAACGCAAATGTTTTGTGAGGGAACGCAAATGTTTTGTGAGGGAAAGCAAAAGTTCTGTCAGAGAACGCAAATATCTTTGCGAGAGAGCGCAAAAGTTTTGCGAGAGAATGCAAAAAAACAAAAATATATATTTTTCCTCCCACCCCAAACTTTTTCACTCACTCCGATTTTTTTCCACCACAATGACCCTTTAGGGGCTCCGTAGAGAAGATACCAATTTAATATATTCATTTAATATAAATAGATTATACTTTATAAGGTTTATTTCAGTATTTGACTGAAGTGGCCGAGAGATTTTCGGATCTGGTTAGAGTTATGAATAAGTCAAAATGTGATGTTTTTAAAATGAAACTGGTCATATCAGAAGTTATGAATGGCTTATTCAAGGATATGAATTTATTACATGGACTGAGTAAAAACATGAAAAAGTGTCTAAAATTTGTGCACATCACTGATCTCTAAATAGAACCACTGAATGATATATAAAAGTTTAACTTAACACTGTTAGAATTTATGAAACTTAACAACTGCACTAAAATAAGAGCACGATGCGCATGAAATTGTGTTTGTTACAATAGCAACAGATTACAGGTATATCCTTTCATAATCATCACTGGCAGGTTAACAGAATAAATATTATCAAGTTTTGATTTCATGTGTACTTTAAAAGCATGTAACAAAAGCAGAGTAACAAAAACATTGATTTCATGATAGAAATGGAGTTGTAAGTTCATAAAATGGAAAAGATGGACATCACAAATTAACCCCTTTCAAGCACTCATTCAGAGTGTATGGTTTCCATCAAGAGTCCCAAAGTAATGAATGATGCACCTGTGCTGCCTTCAAAATCCAACCAAATTAAGGTTTCTTAGTGGACAAAATGTTACGCAGACACTGGATTTGGACGTCCTTGTTGCCGTCTCTCCTCTGTATACTGTCTGCTAAGGTCACAGCTCATAAAGCAAAGGATACTATGTCAATGTGTAAGTGATTATAACAGCATCTGCTTCATCTGGACATTTACAGCAGACTACAGCATGTTCTAGTAAATCAAAGAGCAGCTCTCTTGAAATCCAAGCCGGTGAGAATAAATCATGCATCCAACGGTGTTAATAATAGTCTACAAAGATATCACGAGGCACCCTGATAACCGTGCACAGCAATTTATCTATTGAAAACACATTTTTTGCTTTCTTTTATCAGCATCGCTTACTTTATTGTGCCATAACAAGATGATGTAAGTAAATTACAACCTGACCATTAAAGCCACATGTTCACTAGGCCCTGTCTGCTGGCCTCATTACATATTTATGCACTTTTACAGCCACATACAGTTAAAAACACTCAAAATGCTACTATTTTTAAAACTATATGGAATTTCCAATCAATCTTATTAACCTCATAAATGTGACCCTAGACCACAAAACCAGCCTTAAATCGCTGGGGTATATTTTTAGCAATGGCCAAAAAAAACAATCTATGGGTCAAAATGTTCAATTTTTCTTTTATGCCAAAAATCAAAAGGATATTAAGCAAAGATCATGTTCCATTAATGTATTTTGTACATTTCCTACCGTAAATATGTAAAAACTTAATTTTTGATTAGTAATATGCATTGCTAAGAATTCATTTGGACAACTTCAAAGGAGATTTTCTCAGTGTTTTGATATTTTTGTACCCTCAGATTAAAGATTTTCAAACAGTTGTATCTCTGCCAAAATTGTCCGATTATAGTAAACCATACATCAATGGAAAGATTATTTATAAATTGTATATTATTATATAAATAGACACTTAAGACTGGTTTTGTGGTCCAGGGTCACAAATATGTAAATAGGAATGTTGGAGTGTGACATATTTCATTTAAGTGACTGTGATTCTGATTCTCCATCTGTTTAGTATTTAAACACACCTGTTTATTGTGGGGTCCTGAAAAGAATCAACAACCATCTGCCAAGATATCTTGTACTTCTCAGACCCCAGAATATCAGACATCAGATCTGTAAAACCACAGAAGCACACAACAAACTCGGTCAAGGAACAAAGAGATGTGCTGGACTGCACCAAACTACTGATGAAGAACAGGCATTTTCTGTTTCCCCTGAACTTCTCTTGTTTATGTTTTGATTCATTGATTCATCTCCTGAGCAATGATGTCGTGTTACTAAACAGCTGCTTGTCCGAATCACTATTTTCAATTTTCCAAAGCAAGCTTGATTGCGAAATTTGCAAGCTTTTTTTTCCAAGCTCTAATTTTACTCATTCCATCCAAAACCAAATACTAAAAAGAATTTTGAATCAAAAATGTTCACTCAGAAGTTAAAACTCTTTAAGAAACTTTTTTTATGGTTTTAGTTAACTAGTTTAGTTCAGTTTTAGTTCATTTTTGCAGTCTCTCATGCTCACCAAGGTAACATTTATCTTAGAAAAAATACAATAAAAACAGTAATATTTTGAAATATCACAATTTACTGTTTTCTATTTGTGGTAATATTTTACAATTTTACTGTTTTTATTGTATTTTTATTTTCGCTAAATAGAAGGTGAGACCATTCATTTTAAATATTAATTTTAGTTAAATTACAAATGTCTTTGCTGTCACTTTGTATGAATTTAATGCGTCTTTGCTGAATAAAAGCATTAATTTCTTTAAAAAACCATCTCCAAACTATTGAACGATAGTGTATCAGTACATATTATGTGGTGTCTCACCTGGCAGTAGTTTCATAAGGCACTGCAGAGCCTGCTGTCTGCTCTCCTGTTTCTGCTGCTGGCTGCGGTTGGGTCTGGGTTGAGCCGGCAGACTTCCTCCAGGCCAGATGGCCTCCTGCAGCACCCGCAGATAAACCACCCAATACTGCGTACAGGTCAGGTTAACCACACCCACCTCCAGCCACCTGCAGGCCAATAACAACTATTTAATAGGATGCTATCAGAAGCATTCAGAACATTGTCTTGTGACCATGTGTTTGTCAGGATAGCTGGTGAATTGGACTGTGATGATGTGCTGCATGCAAACAGCACAAAACATGCTACAAACCATGAGTGATTAAAATATATTCGAAAAGTCTACCAAAAGGAAAAGGAAAGTCAAAGAGAACATCATGCATTTGGACTTCATCTTTCACAGATGTCCCTCAGCAAGTCGCAGTTCACATGTGCCACTGTAATGTACTTTGTCTATTCCAATTAAAATATCTGACGGGCCTCATCTGGATATAGTTTATACTAAAAAATCTTTCAGAGTATCAACGCAAAATTACTTTTGGCTACCTTATGCTGAAGAAATTACAGTTAACTTAGGGACTGCATAACATTACTGTGAATGAGACCATTTGATCTTAATAATAATCATTTTGGCAGACAGTCATCTTAACAAATGGAACTGAAAAAAAGATGTGAAAAAGTAGTATAAAACATTACCATTTTTATGAGAGAGGCTATTAAGATACAAAAAAAAAAAAAAAATTAAAAATAATTACGATCAATCCAGTGTCATTTTATTATCATCGAAACACTATTACAGTGTTTGTTAATATTTTGACAATATTCAAATAGGGGCACTAATGAAAACAAGTAATGTTGCCTGGGTAACTAGCTAAATTAATATTATATATATATATATATATATATAATATAATATAATATAAGTGGTGGGCATACAGTATTGTTCAAAATAATAGCAGTACAATGTGACTAACCAGAATAATCAAGGTTTTTCGTATATTTTTTTATTGCTACGTGGCAAACAAGTTACCAGTAGGTTCAGTAGATTGTCAGAAAACAAATGAGACCCAGCATTCATGATATGCACGCTCTTAAGGCTGTGCAATTGGGCAATTAGTTGAATTAGTTGAAAGGGGTGTGTTCAAAAAAATAGCAGTGTGGCATTCAATCACTGAGGTCATCAATTTTGTGAAGAAACAGGTGTGAATCAGGTGGCCCCTATTTAAGGATGAAGCCAACACTTGTTGAACATGCATTTGAAAGCTGAGGAAAATGGGTCGTTCAAGACATTGTTCAGAAGAACAGCGTACTTTGATTAAAAAGTTGATTAGAGAGGGGAAAACCTATAAAGAGGAGCAAAAAATGATAGGCTGTTAAGCTAAAATGATCTCCAATGCCTTAAAATGGAGAGCAAAACCAGAGAGACGTGGAAGAAAATGGAAGACAACCATCAAAATGGATAGAAGAATAACCAGAATGGCAAAGGCTCAGCCAATGATCACCTCCAGGATGATCAAAGACAGTCTGGAGTTACCTGTAAGTACTGTGACAGTTAGAAGACGTCTGTGTGAAGCTAATCTATTTTCAAGAATCCCCCGCAAAGTCCCTCTGTTAAAAAAAAGGCATGTGCAGAAGAGGTTACAATTTGCCAAAGAACACATCAACTGGCCTAAAGAGAAATGGAGGAACATTTTGTGGACTGATGAGAGTAAAATTGTTCTTTTTGGGTCCAAGGGCCACAGGCAGTTTGTGAGACGACCCCCAAACTCTGAATTCAAGCCACAGTACACAGTGAAGACAGTGAAGCATGGAGGTGCAAGCATCATGATATGGGCATGTTTCTCCTACTATGGTGTTGGGCCTATTTATCGCATACCAGGGATCATGGATCAGTTTGCATATGTTAAAATACTTGAAGAGGTCATGTTGCCCTATGCTGAAGAGGACATGCCCTTGAAATGGTTGTTTCAACAAGACAATGACCCAAAACACACTAGTAAACGGGCAAAGTCTTGGTTCCAAACCAACAAAATTAATGTTATGGAGTGGCCAGCCCAATCTCCAGACCTTAATCCAATTGAGAACTTGTGGGGTGATATCAAAAATGCTGTTTCTGAAGCAAAACCAAGAAATGTGAATGAATTGTGGAATGTTGTTAAAGAATCATGGAGTGGAATAACAGCTGAGAGGTGCCACAAGTTGGTTGACTCCATGCCACACAGATGTCAAGCATTTTTAAAAACTTTGGTCATACAACTAAATATTAGTTTAGTGATTCACAGGATTGCTAAATCCCAGAAAAAAAAAAATGTTTGTACAAAATAGTTTTGAGTTTGTACAGTCAAAGGTAGACACTGCTATTTTTTTGAACACACCCCTTTCAACTAATTGCCCAATTGCACAGCCTTAAGAGCGTGCATATCATGAATGCTGGGTCTTGTTTGTTTTCTGACAATCTACTGAACCTACTGGTAACTTGTTTGCCACGTAGCAATAAAAAATATACTAAAAACCTTGATTATTCTGGTTAGTCACATTGTACTGCTATTATTTTGAACAATACTGTAGATAAAAAATTTTAATCTAGATTAATCGCACTGTGATTTTGAAATTAATCTAGATTAAAATGGCTTCGAATTGTCGTAGCTGGTAAAGGTTGTACCAGTGGGCACTGTTTGAAATTGTTTAATTTGTATGTTCTTTTATTTTTATTTATTTGTGCTATTTACACAATGTTTAAGTTTTTTTCAAGTTTGTAGGTGTCAAGGTACAGAATCCAAATAATTAAATGTAAAATAGCACTGGATAGACTTCAATGTAAAAATGAAATATACAATCAAACCTACATTTATTCAGACACATTTCTAACATTATTACAGTTTTGCTGTTATCTGGTGTCTGAATAATTTTTGGTTTGACTGTTAAAACTACAAAGTAGCATTTTCTTGGAATAACATTACAGCAGCTAGTAGCTAAATTATGCGCGGTCACTTTAAGAAACGATGAACGCATCCAATATAATCATAATCCCATTTTTCCTCAACTGTTTACTTTCACTTAAGAAATAACTGACAGTTTTTTCGAGCATAATTTCCAAGGTGGATATTTTGACATATTTTGTATGTATTTGTCGGCACAAGAGCAAAAATAAGCAAATTCGATGTTCAAGTGTTTTGAGACGCCTTTCTCTGCGTGAGCCCTGAACACCAAAACACCGCGAGGACTGAATTGGGCTCTTTCACACCTTTTTGTTGGTTCAAACTACGATTTGTATTTGTCCATTCAGGTGCAGGAGGGACTTCGAGGAGAACTTCGCAGAAGAGAGCTCGGTTCAGTGTCGCTGTCCGTGATACGTGGCTCTCTCTCTCTCTCCGAACCGAACACAGCGAGAGTTACTCTGTTCAGCTTTCCCGCGTCTTGTGTTTGGATGCTTTAATGTTTAAATCGACAAGCGGTACGGCTTAAAAACACGTGAAAAAGATACTCTTTCGTGACGATGCGCAGCAGTGGCCCGTCAACTGTCCTGAGCATCTTTTTAGGCAGCCCTCAGTCAGTCGGTTATATGAAATATCAAGGTGAAAGTCATCATAGCTTGCTTTGTATAGACCCAGCTCTCAACCCAACTTTGAGAATAGATTAACGGCGATATTTTTTTTATCGCCGATAAGAGTCTCACATTAACGCAGCACGTTAATGCCGATAACGGCCCACCACTAATAAATATAAATATATATATAAAATATATTATATAAAATATAATATAAAAAGATGTTGTGTGTCTTCTATGCAGATGATTTAATGTAGCAGAGAAATATTATTCACATAATAATAAAAAAAATAAGTGACTGGTCAAGAAAATTTATGGGTGAAACAAGTGACGAAAAGCCACGCAAATTCATAGTGCTATAAAATATACAGCACCATTAGGGCTCTAATCATAAACGCAACTGGGAATTTCACCTGAGACTTTTCTTCTCTCATGAATACTATGTGAAGTGGACCCAGGAATTTCCTGCGTCAATGATTTAAATTGGTCCTGCTCTTCAATTACATAGCTGGTTTATTTTAGTCCTGACTCTCTGAAGTGCCACTAATGCTACGTGGTGACAGAGCCTAAGATGCAGAGAATCTCTTAATGTCATATATCACTTACTCAGTGGCAAATAAAAGTCAGTTAACCAATATTTCATTTTCTAAATACTCAGAATCTGGACATACAGCTGTTCCCAGTGGGGGTTTCAGTCCAAAATGCATATTTCTTATGTTTTTTGACAGAGGGAATACAGTGCTTGTGAAAGCATGTGGAAGCCAAAGTCTGCTTCACTTCACGGCTATGTGTCTAGCATAGCTCCCTTTAGACTCTCAATCAGAATGATGCGTTTCCTAGTGGTCATTAAACAACAATTATGGTCAAATTTCAGTGACCTAGAAACAACATGACAAAGTTTCATTTGCATTGCCTGTCTATGTCTACTAATGCAGAGATTTTCTATGCACTTAATGGGTTGGGTCACTCAAAAATGAAAATTAGCCCATAAATTACTCACCCTCAAGGCATCCTAGATGTATATGACTTTCTTCTTTCAGACACAACCAGTCAGAGTTATATTTAAAAAATATATATATATCTTTGATCTTTCAAACCATTTAATGGCACTCAGCGGGTGTTGCAGTGCATCAGTCGGAAATAAGCGAAATAAAAAGTGCCCATCCATAATTAAAAGCATCTCACACAGCTCTGGGTGGTGAACAAAGGCCTCCTGTAGCAAATCGATGCATTTTTGTAAGAAAAATATCCATATTTGAAAATAAATATCCATATCCAATGTAAGTAATTTATGGGCTAATTTTCATTTTTGGGTGAAATAACCCTTTAAATGGACAAAAAAGCTCTACAATAGTACAAAAACATCAAACCCCAATGTTTTCAAATAGGATTGCAATTCTGTTCCATGACAAAATGATATTTTTAGACCCTACAGTAGGTTTAATACATTTTACGTGTTTAATAGTTTTTATAGGTTTTTATTTCCTTGAATGACATGAAAAGTGCCTTTGTATAAAGGTGTCATCCAAAATTCTAGCTTGCTGCCCAAACAAGAGTCCAAAGTCAGTCTGCAGTTCTAACAGAGCTTCTGACTGAGGATGTATGCGATTCTCCAGAAGCTCTGATGTAAGGTGATGGAACAAAAGCTAGCTGTTCCAAAACAACAAGGGGAGCATTTTATTCCATTTATACTGCCATTATAAAGGGCAGTTTATGTGGTCTGGCACGGCCTTTGATGGAGACGTGTAGCTTTTGAGGGAAAAGACATTTCTCAAGCAAACAGGAGTGGAAAACAAGGGGGCCTGGAGCTCACTGGAGCCAATTAAGTTTACACTAACCTTTTCAGATTTTAATGTGAACCTTCATGTCTTCTGACACTCCAGAAATATAAACATGATAAATAGCCTTGTCTGATCTGCATCTCACATAAACTTGGAAAAACTGATGTGAACGTTTTCCTTCATGATTCCCCTGTTTATTTACTCTTTAAATCTATCTTGGACCTGCTGAAAAGCATCATCTGAACAACATGATGCCACCACCGCCACCACGCTTCACAGTTGGGATGATGTGTTTCTGATGATGTTTGGCTTACACCAGACATGCCATGTAGTCTGATGGCAAAAAAGACCACAGGACAGCTGTCTTCAGAGTCTCCCACATGCCTATTTGAAACAGTAGCCGAGATGTCACATGACATTTTTTTAACAGTGGCTTTCCACTCTGTCACTCATTCATTAAGCTGTGACTAGTGAGGCAGTAGTTGTAAGCAGTTTCTATAATCTTGGCCACTGAAGCCAATAACTCTTCAGAGTTGTCACTGATCTCTTTGTGGGCTCCTTACGCAGTTTCCTTCTTACACGGTCACTTTCCATTTCTTAATCAATGATTCAACTGTACTCCAAGGAATAATCAATCAGTGACTTGGAAATTATCTTGTTTCCATGTCATGTGCTTTTCCATTTTTTTATTGACTTGTTTAAAATATTTTGCAACATTTCTGACTCACCAGTTCCACCAGATAGAGGTGCATTTATACTACAATGAACAGATTTTGTGCTGTTGCGATTTTAACAGCAAAAGTTGGTAAAAATGCTAAAGAAAAACTGTTAATAGGTCAACATTAGGTTCCCTTAATTTATGTTTCTTTTTATTTTTTTATTTTCAGTTATGTTCATTAGGGTTTTATGTTACATTTGATGTTGTTAAATTAATGTTAATTGTATCATTGTATATTTCTTTAACTTTAAACAAAGTATCAACTAACAATGATTACAGATGCAATATAATATATATATATTTGTTGATATTCTATATGCAGATATTATTTAATTCATATTGGCCGATAGCCAATTTTTTTTTTTTTTTTTAAATAAATTAATGAAAAACCTCTCCTGTGCAGAAATTATAATTATAATTATAACTTATAACCAAAAACTAACTTGTTAAAACTAATAAACATTGTTAAATGAGGCCGATAAGTTTGGTGTCGTCTGCAAACTTCAGGAGCTTGACAGAGGGGTCTTTAGATGTGCAGTCATTAGCCGCTTTTCCACTGTCGGGCCAGTGTGAGCTAGTGCTTTATACGAGTGGGGCGGGGCTTTTGTTTTACTATAATAAGTGATACATTGATCATAATGAAATAATTTATCAAGATTGAAAATGAATTACACAGAGATAAAGCGTTATGAACATAGCTTATTCAGTTGAGTCTGTTTCTGTTTATTTGTAGTCACAGTAGCTTATATACATCACATTTATAAAGAATTATCATTTTTATATTTTTATAAAAGCTCCCGAACAAAAAACATTATTATATTTTTATGACATGGGCTACGTGGAGCTAAACTCTTGAGACGAGACTTATGACAGATACAATATGTTACTAAATAAATACACAATTGTGATAGGGAATAAGAAGCTTTCTTCAACTGGTCGCATTTACCATGTTTACTATGGTAACTTTAATGCCTAGAATGCATCTTTCGCATAGTTTAGAAAAAAATAATAATAATTTCTGCCTTGTAAGTTATTTCAAACACTTGCTGTTGACTGAAATTAAGTTTTGAGCTCAACTTATTTTAAAAAGTTTTTGAGATGGGCACGGAGAGCTAAGTTAGTTTGGACAGGAGAAGGTTTGGAATGATAGTGTTAAAGGCAGAGCTGAAGTCAACAAACAGGATTTCACTTTCAAAATCAACTGCGGGCAGCAGATCTTTTTCCTATTTAGCGCCAAACTATGGAACAATCTACCTAGTGTTGTTCGGGTGACAGACACATTCTGTCAAATTAAATCTACGTAGATTAAAGGCCAATCTCTTTAACCCCAGCATACACATAACACACTATAGCATTTCTAAAATCTGTTAAAGAATTTTTAGGCTGCATTAATTAGGTCAACCAGAACCAAGAACACTTCCCAAAACACCTGATGTACTCATTACATCTTAAAAAGAATGGCATCTACGCTAATATTTGTCTCATTCATTCTTCAAGGTGTCTGTATCCAGTCCAGACAGTGGACCAGCACCTACATCCCTGAATGTCAGCGGTGATCATGTCAACTAGATGAGCCTTAAAGAAAGATTCCCTGCGAAGACCACGTCAACTAGACGGCCATCCGAACAAGGCCATGGGACCATGGGAGAAGTGCAGGGGAAGTCCTTTTCACAATCTGACCTGTGTTGCAATCTGGAATTAAACCACACCGTGCTGGTTCCCGTCTGTCTAGGAAAACTGGCCCCTTGACTAAACCTGGTTTCTCCCAAGGTTTTTTGTCCATTTCGGTCACCAGTGTAGTTTTGGTTCCTTGCCTCTGTCGCCTTTGGCTTGCTTAGTTAGGGATGCTTGACTGATTGCACAGGCACCATTAGAAGAGAGCTGAACTTGACTTTAACTTGTTTGTTGTTGTCCTTATATTATTGAAATAAACGTGGGACCTTCAGGCATCTGGAAATTGCACCTAAGGATGAGCCACACTTGTGGAGGTCCACAATTCCTTTTCTGATTGCTTGGTTGATTTCTCTTGATTTTCCCATGATGTCAAAGAAAGAGGCTCTGTGTTTAAGGTGTGCCTTTATATGCAGCCACAGGTGTGCCACCAGTTAACTCAAATGGAATCAATTAACCTATCAAAAGGTTCTTAAGCTCAGAATGGTATCATCTGGAGTTTTCTTTTTTTGTTTAAAGACACATTAAACTTAGTGTATGTATACTTCTGATTTTGATGAAAGTGATAAAAAAAAATACATAAAAGTACTCCCTCGCTGAATTCTGACATTTAACAAATGCAAAAAATATGTTAATATTTATTGATCTAAAACAGAAAAAGTTTACTCTGGTTTAATGTATGACAGTAAAGAAATAAAAGTTTTTTGTGTTTTTTTTCTTAAGTGTATGTAAATATCTGGTTTCAACTGTATGTTTTTGAAAGAATGCTCAATAAAGCTGCATTTATTCAGGAAACCAGTGAAAACAATAGTAAACAGATATATTATAACAATTTAAAATAAATGTAATTTAGTCTTTTGAGGTCAAACAAGCTGAATTTTCAGCTTCATTACTCCAGTTATCAGTCACATGATCCTACAGAGATCATTCTAATATGCAAATTTGCTGCTCAAGAACCATTTCTCATTATTATCAATAATGGTATATAAGTTTTAGTGTGTACCATTCCTTTCACGATGGAACACATACATTAAGTATAATGTATTATCAATATTAGTAACTGATCTGATCATGAACACGTCCGGTAAAACATCCATCACAACATACTGTGGATCAATACTCCATAAGAACACATTTATGTTAATTTTAGAACAGCCAATCAAAAGATGAAAAGTATTTCTATAACTTCTTGAAACCGTCAAACGGCATTTGACAGCAGACACCGCCAGATCCAACTCTAATGCAACACACCTGAGCCAGATAATCAAGGTCTTTAAGTCCGCTCGAAAATTACAGGCAGGTGTGTAAGTGCCACAAGAATCAGTTCCACATGTTATATAAGAACAGACAGGTTGTCTGTTTGTCTCAGGAGTCAGAAGTCAAAGCAGGTGCATGTTTCGCAGTCATTTCCGAGCAGTGGGCTAAAGTTAGGGATCAATATGGTGGTTAATCTTGATCGCAGTTAACATTCTATCACTGTTATCAAGGGCACAGGCATATATTTAAAAATAATTCTCATCAGGCGCCAGAGTGGTATAACTGCAATGAACTCATGTCTCGTGGCCGTATAATAAGAAGTCTGACTTTCCTGAAGTGATGATTGATTTATTGCTAATAAAAGCAACAATATTTCATCTATGTCCTTTTGTTTTCAATCTGGATCACTTTGTAAAAAAGCATGCCTGAGGATCGTGTAGCAGAATGTGTACATTTCCATTTGGAAATGGCGTTTCCCTCTGCAAATGCAGGTACTATTTTATTGATTGAATGATTACGTATTAACTAGCAATAGATCATTCATAACTTTTAAATGTTCCTTTCTAAAACAGCTTACCGCTTATACACTCAAAAAGTCTCCAGTTTTGTGGACAGTCACTATTCAGTTGGCTATACTGTAATTACACAGCAAACTGGATTTACAAAAACTATTTCAATTTCAAGAAGCATTTTCTCAACATTTAAAAAATGCATCATGGACCTTTACTGATAAACGCTTTTTTTTTATTACTCTATAGGTTTTTTAACCATCTATTACCATGTCTTTGAAAGGGTTTTGTTTTTGAAACACATTAAAATGCATTCATGTTATTATTTGTTTACATATTTCATATTTGCAGGGATTCCCAAACTTTGTTGTTGTTGTTGTCATCATCTGAACCTCTTTCACCTAATATATTTACTTTTTTTCTATTTAAAATAATTAAAAATAGTTAAAGTATCATTAATAATATTTCATTAATATTAAAAATAATATCATTAATACGTATCATTAATAATAATTAAATGAATGGTCACATGACATGCAGGTAAACAAATAGAATATACCTGACATGAATGAAACGTTAGGGCAGATTTAATCGCTTCCAGGCAGAGTGAGCATTTTGCAGTAAAGAAAGAACCAAATATATCACAAACACTTTCAAGACCCAGAAAATTATAAAAATGTGTTCTCATCTCGTCCAGCAGACGTGGTTCAGTCAAAACGCTGCATCTGTAAATGCTTGAGAATAATATATGAGCTGTAAGATTCCCGCTGACATGCAAGCTTTATTTTACATTACAACTAACAACAAATGGAATACTCGGAGTCAACTCGGGGTAAACGTATCGTTGAAAGTCGACTAATATTAAATGATTTGCAGCTTCATCTTCTCTCGCTCTCTGCTTCTGTGAACAGTAAACCCCGCCTACTTTGATTGGCCATCTCAGTAGTCATGTGCATATCCATAGAATAGCACAAGTTAATTTTCACACTTTAATAGTATTTATAGCTCCTAACTGGCTGTATGACTATGATAAGTTATTACCTCAAAATGTACGCCAATATTCAGTTTTTCCAATTGCTTGCGTGCCAGCGATTATCTGTGCAGTAGTTTGCCAACCCCTGCTGCAGACTGTAGCTTCAGTACACCCTGAACCATCTAATCAAGATCTTAAGGATTACTAGAGAGTTCTAGGCAAGTGTGATGGGGCAGGTCATAGGGAGATGTTTTACCTTCAAAAAAATTATGGTTGTCTGCCTCATGAAATCAAACTAAATATTGTATTTGAATTTGAAGGTTTGAAATTTTTGCACCCTGTTATCAAAATGTGGGAAACTTATGTCGGTTTTATTTATTTTCTATTAATATACAGCATATATAAAATGGTTAAAAGTTATTCATTAATAAATGCTAAATCATTTTTCTTAAAATAACTTAACAGGGTTCAAAACATAACAAAACCATAAAGAAATGTATCGAATGCTGATAAAACCAAACATTTCTTATTTTACCCTGAGTCCTGGTGGCTTGGACAGATTATAAAATCTTTCCAGCAATGAAAAAATATGATTATTTAATTCTGCTTAATTGTGCCATAAATTCTGCAGTTCATTACCAAAAACCAATATTATTTAAACCAACATTACTAAAATTGAATTTGTGTATAAATGAACAGAATAAAAACATGTTTTTTGTACATACTTCCGGGAAAAACACTGATAGGGAATTGTCCAAGAATTATCCTGTTTTTGAAGGTAATATATGTAAGGCCTGTAAACAGGGTGCGTGCACAAATTGGCAGTAGCATTAATCTTACCAAATACAAAACAAAATCTTTACGTAAATGTGCCTTCATAAGCTCTACAAAGGGACTGCGATTACATACTAAACGGTCATCACTTATGTTTCTCTAGTTTGTTAGTAACTACCATAGACTGTATAAAACCTGGACGTAATATTTGTTTCCAAAGAGCGTTTTTGAAAGTGGGCGGAGCTGGCAACGGCAATGCACCTGTCACTCAAGTGGCGGCTCCATTAATTATGCAGAAGTTTAAGGCTTAATATAATTTAAACAGATGAGTTATAAAAAAAATTCACCCCCCTCACAGTTGTCACAAAGGCCAAAATTAGCTATATAGACCTAAACCAGAACCAGACTGTAAACCAGTTTTTTTCCTGCTGTAAAGTTGGACATTTAAACATGGGGAGTCTATGGCTACGTTTAAATGCACCCAAATAATCCGTTTGTAATCGGATTGACAGCTCAATCGGATTGAAAAACATTCATATAAACACTTTATATGATAATACTCGATCTAATTGAGCTCAATCCGAATGAAATTTCCATCGGATTGAAGGGGGTGGTTTATTCGTCTTCTAATACGATTGAGCGTGCATGTAAACACTCGATCGGATTGAACCATGAAACCATAAGGACATGTGCAATGATGCAGAAATGGCGTATGATGCAAAAATAACGTAATGTATGACGCACGGAACAAGTATATCTTCCTTTTGAAGAAAGTGTTGTATAAATGCATGTCCTGTCATTATAAAACTCATTTCACTCGGCAACTGTGAAGTGGAGCAGGACAGCCTTGTTTCATCCACGGGCAACCTGTTTTGGGTACAGGGAGGGGCTTTTTTTTTTTTTTTTATGTGATAAATATGAGCAGCACAGCACATCGGTTAATATGTTTATTTATCCATAAATTCCAAAATAATTCTGCTGTTAAAAACAAATAAAGAAACCATGTAGGGGAGTGGTTATTGTGTGCAAACAGTGAGAAACTCAATATTATCTATATGTCACTTTTTTTCACTATTTGAGTAGAGTGTGCATGTCTAAAATATCTATTCCGATTTTAAGCTTGTGATATATAAACGGTACAATCAGATTCATCAATCGTAAATAATTCAGTCCGATTGAACCAAAAAGCGTACATGTAAAAGTAGCCTATGAGATGGACTCCCTTTTCGAGCCAGTGGCCAGTCAATGAATTACAGTTTTTGTCACTTCTTTTTTGCCTTCACGAGAGAGAGCAGGAGGTTGATCTCAAACTATGATCTCAAAATAATATTTTGTGAACAAAATAAAAAAGATTTTGGCAAAAACACAACATCAAGTCCAAGTTAGTCAATCCAGAACACCATCGTGATGTTTTCCCCCAAATCTTTGAACCGCAAATCCCGCCCCAAAGCTAATTTCATTGGTAAAACTAAACATGCTGTCATCTGTCAAGAAAAGTTACATAAACTAAGCCTTTATGTTAAAATAGTGTCCTTTTAAGTACAAGTTTGACCAACTAGCAGTTAGCCAATAAGTAATCAGTCTTATTTTTGGAATTAACTTAGACTAATCTTTACATTTATGTAACTGAATAAAAGAAAAAGAAACAAAAAACTTATGAATAGTCTTAAAGGAACAAAATAGATGACTAACTTGTAAGACCAGTCTAATACTTTTATGCAACTTGCCCCAGACTTCATGGATTCAGTTCAGATTTCAATAAACATTAGTTTGGTCCAATTTGGTCCAATGACAAACAGTAATGCTATCTATCAAGATGTGCTACCAATGCTTTGCAACACTGATTATGGGAAAGTGGAAGCATTTAGGAACAGCAGTCATTAATCCAAAAAGTGGAAGACCACATAAAGTCACAGAATCACAAAAAAAAAAATAAAGATTCGCCAAAGCTTTGCTGATTCTATAGCTTATAGCATTTATATCAGCACAAAATCTGTGTGGCTGGAGCTGAACATGCCAAACGTGGCTGGGAGCTGGTCAGCTGACAGGTGTTTAATACAAAGCCTCACAAATGAGTCATTTGAAATGGCTAGACATCACAACCCAAGGATCTGCAAAACAGATGCGTATGGAGCTGAGGGCTTGCGTGTGTTATTTAATGTGAGGCCTGACCTTTCAGCTTCAATCCTCAAGGACGGATGGGATGGTTTCAAAGAAACCAAGAAAAAACCCTCTCTTTTATAGCACAAGGTTTCTGTAACCTCTCTGCATTACTGTGCCACAGGATAAATCTGCACTCCAGACATTCGGTCATTGCTAAACAGAGTAGCAAAAACACCAAGTACTTTAATGAAAGCAGAGCAGAAAGCTTCAACAACAAACTGAAACTGAAGGTGGCTCAGCGGGACATCCCATGACTGTTATCAATTCGCAAAGGATGGGGGAAAGCCGCCTGTTGACAGCTTTAAAACACACAGTTCGCACTTCCTACATCAAGTTGTCATCGGTCCCCACCTCAGAACTTGTTTAATAAAGTATTTATATTCATAGTTAAAAATAAGAATGATCACGCAATTGTACAACAGTTTGGAGAGAGAATGAGTGATGCCTTCAGTGACACCTCATCGAGTCACTCCATCTGTCGGCCGTGTCTGTCTTTAGGCCCTGTTGAGCCTCGGTGGATTATTTATACACTACTGTTCAGAAGTTTAAAGGGGTCATATAAACCTACATGCACTTTTACAAGTTGTATGAACTGAAATGTGTGTTGGCAGTGTGTGTACACAACCACCCTATAACGATAAAAATCCACCAAGTGTTTTTTTTTTTTTTTTGTAATCTCGGTAAATGTTTTCCCCTTTCTCAAATCGAGCCGTCTGACCGTGTGACGTAACACGGTCGGAGGCCCCTCCCACGATTGTTTGATTGACAGCAGCGTTTCAGCACAGACTGGACTTGTGCCTTACCTCAGATCCTGTTCCAGTCACGATACAAATGTTTGAGATTTCATCCAATAGATCTGCACTAGCTGATCTGCACAAACGAAACTTCATATCAGTGGGGTGGACACACCTTTCAATGAGGGTCCCAAACAGCATTCTGATGGTCCTCTGGATGTTCTCTGTGCAAAGCCAGCTCCACTGATCCTTCATGAGCACACACAGGATATTCAGGGCCTGGTCAGATAGAGGTGTCTCACTAGCTGTGTACACAATACAAAGACATCAGTCATGGCTGGAAAAGACATTGTTCAGAATCTTTGAAAATGTGTTTGTAAAATAATTCCTAGAACAAGAGCACATCATGTCCACAGGTACAACTAAAATAACACAATATGAAAACACACATATCCAATCGCTGACATGTTTTTATATTACGGAGCTTGAAATGACTTTTTATTTTTCATGTTTATTTTTTTTTTTTCTTGTGCAAAAATAAAGAGCTGTTTTTTGTCAATGGCAAAGGGATACTATGGAAACACTATGAAAGTACACTGCTGCCCTCTAGAGTTGATTTACATAATAATGCAGATTAATCCTACTGACCCAACACTCTTATAAAATAAAAGTTCTTAATTGGCATCAATGGTTCCATGAAGAACCTTTAACATCCCATTGCACAAGAGGTTCTTCATAGTGAAAAGGGTTCTTCAGATTATTAAAATGTTCTTCACAAGGAGAAAAAAAAGTGGTTCTTTTAAGAATTGTCCATTGAAAGTTTCTTTGGGAAATCCAAAATGCTTCGTCTATGGCAGTGGTGCCAAATCCGGTTCTTGGAGATCTACCTACCAGCACAGTACAGTGCCAACCCTGATCTGTAATCATCGAGCCCTCCTGAATATTTAATTAGCTGGTTTGGTTGTGTTTGATCAGGGTTGGAGCTGAACTTTGTGAAAAGGTAGATCTCTAGGAACAGGATTGGACACCCCTGTTCTATGGCTGTGAAAACGCAGTATTTCAATCAAATTACTATTAATTATTTTCATATTTTAAAATAATATAATCCTAATATAATTTAAAATTCATGAAAAAAAAATTATTATTATGAAAAGAACAATGGTGATTGGATTAATGTGTCATTGAGTTGAGCTCATGTATTATTATAATAACTATAATGATTTCTCCATTATTCAAGAGTCATTACCAGAGTCACTGATGGCAGGTGCATTCTGTAGCTGTGCTCTGGCACATGTGCATGTTTTCATATCCCCTTTAGGTCCTGGGCCTCCACTTCTCTCTGCATCAGGATCAAACCCTGCTTTACCCTCTAAACGCTCCTTGTCTGAGATGAAGCTCTCAAACTCATTTAACGAGAAGCCATTGAAAACCTTCAAAAACAACAACAAATCAATGCGTTTTCCCAGTGTTGCTGATCAGTAGTGACTATTGCAGACTAAGTGGAAATTGCAGATCAAAGTGGAAATGAACAGAAGAGATTTTCCATTTCTCGTTTGCTTCCTTCTAATGGTGCTCTTTAAAAGGCTCAGATACTGAAGACTGCTACTTACAGAGCTGCTTTCATCAAAGCAGTAAATCACTTTGGGTTTCATGTCTGACACATTGAGAGCAGGGGCAATTTTACTAGAGAACCTCATTCTAGACCTAGAAATGAAACCAAGAAAAACGTGTTTTAGTTATACAGGAAAATAATAACAGCTATAAACATTCAGACTAACAAACTTTAAAAAAGCAGCTTTCTTGGCATACTTGGATTTCTTGTCAGTGGACAGTTTCCCATCAGGATCTCCGTCAATTTCATCAGTAGGGCTTTGTGGTTCTGAGCGAGGGAAGGCTGTCTTCAGGGTGTCCACTATAGCGTTCACCACAATCTGCCAAGTCACATATTATGTCACGAAAGAAGTGAAAGAAGTGTTTCAGTCAAAAAAACAATGTTCATTTTGAAAATTACCCTGTCTATGCGTGAAACAATGAAGGGCTTCTTCACAAAGGCAATTCTTGCATCAGTGTTTAGAGCGAGAAATTCTTGCATTTCCTCACTGTTGGCCGTTTCAGGAATAGCACAAAGTTGCTGTAATTAAAGAATGGAATGAAATACTAATATAACATATAGTCAGGTTTATGTAATTTACACACACACACACATTTAAGGAATTCAAAGAACATACTCTAAGGAATGTTTCCAAAAGACTTTTCCTGGCCTCGACTTTGTCACTGTCCATGTTTCCAAATGGAAGCTCAGGAAATATTTTCTTTGGTCCTTTCACATCTACAATAACCAGAACAAGACAACCAATAAAACAGTGCTTTGGTAAGCTTTAAACTGACAGGACTATTGTGCTCTGCTCACTTTTAAGAATCTTGCGTAACTCTGGTTTCTCCTCCAAACGGGTCTGAAGGTTGAGGAATTCGCTGTAGCGTCGGTTGACAGTGTGATAGGCCATGGGCTGCAGAGCTTCAGGATTCTCAGTGTCCATGGCTGTCTCATACTGCAAGACAAACACATCATTAAGTAACCATATTATAATGACTTTCTGCTCCGCCCCCTTGATTACGATTACCAACTTAAGCTTTACAAAACAACCTAGAAGAATAAACTGGGAATTTCCACGAATAGTGTGATGTGCTAATTGTTAAATTAGACAGAATTAAGATTAAATACTGTTGAGAATTAAATTACAATCAAGGCACTTCAGAAAAAGGCCAATAAAATGTAAATTCTGTCATATATAATAATTATTTCTATGTCTAAACACTGAAATTAAAACTAATATCGATAGTTTCATTGAAAAATTCTAAAATATGAAGTAAAAAAAAACTAATAATTATTATTAAAATCGAATTTTATTTAAAAGTATCGTTCATATGTAATAAGTATACAATATTAAAACCCTATACAGTATTGTGTGAATTTATAAAAAAAAAAAAAAAATCCTTCATACTACAATCGATTGTTTTAAATGTTTCACATGAATTTAGGGAGCAAAACATTATAATGTACAGAATGATAAATGGAAATTCTGAATATATTAAGATTATATATTGATATAAAAAAAAATCATATTAATTTTCAAATTGGTCAAAGATTAAAATTGACAGTAAAATAAGTCATGTTTTAAAGAAGACTTGAAGTCTGCTTTACATGAAGGCACAGGTAATCTCAGAATCTCAGCATTATTGGCAACTGTTTTTACAAACACAAGGAATTCGCCTTGGTGTCAGAAACTTCCGGTACAGAAAGTACTAAATGTAAAATTAGGAGAAATGAGTTTGAACTATTAAATATCAAACATCATCCAATTTTGGTAAACTTAAACCACAATTTAACTAACTTAAATTGTGAGAACCAATTCACCTTTACAGTGTAGAGAGTGTAGGGATGTGAGCCAGTGCCTCGGTGCTCCTTGGCAGTGATGGTGCCAGTGATGCGGAGGTTCTGGATAATGACCGGACCCTCTGGGCTGCTAAGGGGCTCGAAGCTGAAAGGTGCCAGGGATGCCATCCCAGCTGGGGAAGAATCCTGGACGGGTGCAGTCAAAGCCAGCTCACAGGGGTTCACCAGGCCTGGGTGGTCTGCACTCGGGTTGCTCTTCTCCAAATGCTGGAGAGAGCAGAAGCTTGATGATTCTTCCTCAGGCACACAGGTGGAATGTACTGATAGCTCCTTCTCTGTCGTATTGGTGTATGTTGAATGTTCATCCTCGAGGTCTAACACA
The DNA here is from genome assembly GCF_023724105.1 of Carassius gibelio. Classification (NCBI taxonomy): domain Eukaryota; kingdom Metazoa; phylum Chordata; class Actinopteri; order Cypriniformes; family Cyprinidae; genus Carassius; species Carassius gibelio. The sequence continues at coordinate 15,381,664 of NC_068385.1, forward strand.
GCATCAACTGGAGTGGTGCATTCTGCCAGTCTTTCTGCAAGGGTCTCCTCTGAACCAATCAGAACCAGTGATTCTAGGGAGCTTCGCTTGAAGTCCGTTAGAGGAGAATCCAAATCGGAGTCGTTTTCTTGATAGAAAGGATTGGACTTGTCGAGCCTCAGATAATCCCTGGGGCTAAAACCCAATGGAAATGGTTTAGTCAACCGTAGCTCATCTTCCTCCAGGTTGTGTGGAGAATAAAGATCAGTGGAGTCAATGACATCGTAAACGGCAAGTTCTGGCGTTGGGGCCTCCATTGCTGTGGGGGTCTCTGGGGTGACTTTTAGGGTCAGAACGCAAGGAATTTCAAGTTCTTTCAGTGCGTTTTCTTGATCAGATGCAACTTGTGGTGGAGCTTGAACTTCTACTTGTTCTGGCTCTGGGGCTGGTTCACTGGATTTACTGAAGATGCTTACAATCAACATGTTTAGCCAGTCTGGGTCGGACAGTTTTGCAATTAAAGGCAGCAGAACATTGCATGTTATAAGTTCACCCACCACAAATCGACCTGTTCTGGTTTCTAAATGTGGAGGAGGTACAAGAACATGGAGAAGCAGGTCTACAATGGCCCGTACGTAATTCACCTCGACAGCAGAGCTCTGAAGGGCGGGATGATGAGGGCAGAGTTTGCTGTACGCCTCCCAGAGATCTCCATCTTTGTTCACCTCTTGATGTTTAACGGCTTCCTTGGCACTCAAATAACACTGAAGGTGGCATCCAGATAGGTCTAAAACCCTCTGGGATAAAGCTTTCCTGTCAACTCTTGCAGCTCGACCCTTCAGCTCCATCGCAATGGAGATCATGGCATTGTGCACCTCATCCTCAAACTCTTTTTCTCTGGAAATGGTGCAGTACCACGAGGTGACAAAGTCACGTATGATCTTGGCAACTGTCTTCTGGATCTCATCTTCCAGTTGTTGCTCGCTCTCGGCATTATGCGGGATCTCTTCCAGCCTAGCAAAGCGCTCCAGATGAATAACGCTGTCTGAGTCCAGGACAGCCTGGGAACCAAGCCAACCACCTAAGACCACTAAGAGGCTTGTGAAGACACAGAGGAGCCAAACGTTGACCAGCAGGTGGAACAAGACCATCCAGGCCAGTAGCGCCCCAAAACCAAGCAGCCTCCTCTGGACCAAAAACTCAGACAAGCCCCATGGGCTCATGTCGAGATGCTCTGGTGGAGACATTGCAGATGTTTACATGATCCTGTGAGGGAGAAATGGAAAGATTGACCAACCAAATAACTGTGGTTCCCATTGACTTCCATTGTATGGACAAAAACACTTAGACATTTATCAAAATATAGTCTTCGAATTTCCACAGAAACAAGTCATTTTATTTTGGAAGAACATTAGGGATGACCACTGATCTACAAATATATATATATAGGGGGGGGGGGATAACAGAATGTTCATTTTTGGGTGAACTGTCTCTGAAATAGATGGACTAGTGTTTGATCATTGTTTCTAAACTGCAATAAAATTGCGGTAACTTGACAGCAGCCACCACTGTCATTAAAATCAGAAATTAAACAATTACAATATTAAATTGACATGGTTTTATAGAAGAAGAAAAAACAATGCACTACGCCTTTAGAGGAAACTGTGGTTACCATAGCGATGGCTTATAAAGGGCGTCTAATGTGCAGTGTGCAGATATCGATTTGATATCAAATTTACTTGAATACTGTAAATATACATTATTAAAACACACAAAAGATCAAGCTTAACAGAAAAAGACTAGTTTTACTAATCTGGTTATCATAACTTAATGCTTATAATGACGTTGCTGTGTGTTTTGATGGGTATCAAGCTGGCGTTTCGTAATTGTAAAAAAAAATTATATATATACATATATGCGAAACCGTGAAAGTTTAATGAATGAAAATGAACTTACCTTAACAGCACATGTTATCAAAGTTGCAAATTTGGAGCATTACCAATTGATGTTTAAATGCCGACTCAAACGGCCTTACAGTGTTTTGGCATCTTCTTCCTCGTCATCTCCGCCTCAACTGCATTTAGTGTTTTGTCGCCCTCTAGAGGTCATACAGCTCCCTGCAGCGCCCCCCGCCTCAGACCACGTTTACTATCTCTGTAATTTTTCCACACAATGAAAGTGAAAGGGAGACAGTCATTCTGCCTCACATCTCCTTTTGTGTTCCACAAGACATGAGTGTGATATGTGTTTGTATGTTTGTGTGTATATATATATATATATATATAGAGAGAGAGAGAGAGAGAGAGAGGGGGGGGGGGGGGGGGGTTAAATGTCTCTTTTGCTCATGAATGCTGCATTTATTTGATTAAAAAATATAGTAAAACCAGTAATATTGCGAAATTTTATTGCATCTAAAATGAATAGTTTTCTGTTTTAAAATATAATTTATTCCTCTGATGCAAAGCTGAATTTTCAGCATCATGAATCCAGTCTTCAGTGTCACATGATCCTTCAGAAAGCACCCTAATTACATTACAGTTTTTACTGTATGTTTAACTGCATGATAAAATCATGCAACCTTGATGAGCATAGCAAAAACATAACTTACATTTGTGTATATATATAGACAGAGATGAAAAGACAAATGTAGCATAGTTTCAACAAATATACTAAGCAGCAAAAAATGCTTTCAACAATGATAATAATAAGAAGCATAATTAATAACTGAGCAGAAAATCAGCATGTGTCACTAAAGACCGGAGTAATGACGCAGAAAATTCAGCTTTGCATCACAGGAATACTTTTTTGTAATACATAGATTATATAAAACCTGTTTTAAATTGTAATAATATTTCAAAATATCTTACTGTATTAAGTAAAAAAAAAATATGAAATTGTAAAATAAAAACCGTATCAGTAAAAAACTGTCATGTTTTTTAACATTTCTTATGCTGTCCAAGGCTGCATTTAGTTGATCAAAACAGCTAAATTGTGAAATATTATTGCAATTTAAAAGAACTATTTTCTATTAGAATATACTTTAAAATATTATTTATTTATGTGATGCTAAGCTGAATTTTCAGTATTACTCCCGTTAGAAAATAATTCTGTTTTGAATAAATGCTGTTCTTTTTAACTTTTTTATTAATCAAAGAATATCAAAAAAGGTATCACAGATTTCAGCAATATTAAGCAGCAAAAAAAAAAAAAAAAAAAAGTTTCAAACATTAATAACAAATCAGCATGTTCAAATGATTTCTACACTGAAGACTGAAGTAATGATGCTGAAAATTCCTCTTCAAAATGCAGCCTTGATAAGCATAAGCGACTTCTTTAAAAAGTCATAAAAACCTTACTGATCCCAAACTTTTGAATGGCAGGATCGAGCTGTTAGACCTCGTGCTGCAGTACCACATCACAAGTCTGAAAGTCAAAGCAGTCGGCATGAATCACCCAGTGCTGTTAAAACTGTTAGTCCTGCCACAACTGATGTTCAACATCTGTTTCCAGACACAGACAGTTATTTCCGTTATGCTGTAAATTTTAGGGAATCCCCTGGAAAACACAGATGAGACAACCATATTGTTTGTCATAGGCAAATACCATTAATGTTCTCCCCAGATTATACTTCCTCAAACAGACAACGAAGAAATCCCCATCAGCAATCACATGATTCTTGAAGAAAGCATTCAAATCAGCACCACAGCTGTTGCTGAAAAAGCAGAAATATCACTAGACTTGGCATGGGCAGATAAATAGGGTGAATTCAAGGGAAACAGGACCATTTTTCTTTAAAAACTTACCGATCTGGCCAGTCAATGCCATTTGGACTCCGTCCAGCTGGACAGTGACCTACAGTGGCTCAGAAAACCTGCTCATGCTAGCAAGAGCACAGAAGTGATGTTTATGTGGCCATTCCTCAACACACAGATACAAATGAAGACTGTTCAGAAGGGTCTCCTCTATGCTGATTGGACACAAAATAGGTTTTTCCAGGCATTATATTGAACCATAAACTACACTGAACAAAATTATAAACGCAACACTTTTGTTTTTGCCCCCATTTTTCATGAGCTGGACTAAAAAAAGACTTTTTCTATGTACACAAAAGGCCTATTTCTCTCTTCACAAATTGGTCTAAATCTGCGTTAGTGAGCACTTCTCCTTTGCCGAGATAATCCATCCACCTCACAGGTGTGGCATATCAAGATGGTGATTAGGCGGCATTATTATTGCACAGGTGTGCCTTATGCTGGCCACAAAAAAAGGCCACTCTGAAATGTGCAGTTTTATCACACAGGACAATGCCACAGATGTTGCAAGTTTTGAGGGAGCGTGCAATTGCATGCTGACTGCAGGAATGTCCACCAGAGCTGTTGCCCGTGAATTGAATGTTAATTTCTCTATCATAAGCCGTCTCCAAAGGCATTTTAAAGAATTTGGCAGTACATCCAACCGGCCTCACAACCGCAGACCACCTGTAACCACACCAGCCCAGGACCTCCACATCCAGCATCTTCACCTCCTAGATCGTCTGACACCAGCCACCCGGACAGCTGCTGCAAGAATCAGTTTGCATACTGTCTTTATTACAGTTAGATGAGGTTGGTTAGATATAGTTCTCAAATAAACAAACGTTTAAGACATCACATGTGGAAAGCCTTTTCATTCAGTTATTTATTTCCTGCTTACAGCCCCTGTATGTACAAAAATAGTTAACAAGCTTGTACTAATTAAATATCAATAAATGGGGTCTATAATATTCCATTTTATTATTTAATGTAATTCAGAAATAAAAATTAAATATTTGTCATATAAAAAGCTTTTACATTTAAAAACAGATGCCAGCATTTTTGTAAATAAATATAAAATGCAGGTCATAGCTGTTAAAACCTATAACAAAAATAAACTTAACTTGTGTCCATGTGATTATGTCATTTTACCATAGTAACGTTAACAAAATCACATTGTTTGTCTTTTTTATTATTAGTCACTATATAAGCCCTGTATTTGCTGCTTGGAGATCCCTCAGGTAGCATTCTCACCACTAAATTGGAAACTACTCTGTCTCTTCATTTGACAACTAATTGTGCCTAAAATTGACACTTACAATTTTTTTGTATCTAGTTAGTTTACTGGAAGACTACGGGAGGTCGAAGAACAGCTCATATGTTTGGTTGACCATCCTGTATTAGATCCAGTCTACCTCAATGTCTGCTCTGTGCATTTGCGGTGTACACCAGTTAGTTGTGCTGAACTGAAGTTACTAAAATAAGAAATTAAGTCTTGTTTTGAGTCTTGACTGTTTATTCCAACAACCAACCTTGTGTCTAATTTTCATTCAGTAGTGTAGACAGTGTCAATATTTATTTACAACAAGAGAAAATAAAAACTTGAAAAATGTTACAAAACAAGCATTGAATATGATCCATAGGAGCAAAGTAATATTTGTATAATAACACAAACAATGTTAGATCTCTGCCAGACTAAATATCAATTGTTCAGTGGCTACAGATATCTCTCCTATCGTTCGTTTGTGAGCTGGTGCTGAGGACTCCTGGGACGCAGAATCCGGGTCATTATTCCAGCTTGTGTGAATTTCCTGATGAGGAAAGGCCACTACGTATGGTTTAAACTGTTCTCCACAGAAAACAAAGCTGGCAATGACCTCCTCCTCATCGAGCTTCTCAAACTCAGGGACTCAGGTCCTCTGGGACAGGGATGGCCAACAGCGCATCGGTGTATGGCACAGGGTTAACAAAGACTTTCTCAAAAATGAGGTCCATCGTGTCAGCAACATAACCTGTATCATAAAACACAAGCACAAACTTTTTTTTTCTTTTTAATTGGTTGGGTTTTGTTATTGTATTTAATTGATTCTTCATCAAGATAAATACATTTAATTCCAGAAAAGATGTGTTGTTTGAATCGATCTGAACCCTTACCAAAGGTCGGCTGAGTCTTTTGAGGTTCAACTCCACACTCTTCCTTCCTAGACTTCGGAAATGAGATTTTGAAGACAGGTACACCTTCCTCCGTTTCGGCCTGTGGTCGGTCCGCATTTTCATTATAATGCATAGCAGCCAGGTATAGTCTGTAAGTACAAGACAAAACGTGTTAATATTGACATATTTTAGGCTACAATTCCCAAAAGTATCGAGTAAACAAACTTTCTTTTACCTACACAACCTCCCAATAAAAGGAAAGACAGCATTCTTTGGGGCAAAACGAAGGATGACGGCACGGAAAGCCTCTAAAGATGAAGTTTGGTGGTGGGGGCTCAGTTTTGCAACATCCTTCAGCGTTCTTTTTTTTGTCAGCAACTTCTCCAACTTGTAAAAAGCTAGAGTATCTGCAGACAATTAGAAAATATCATATTAGAAAACAATACAGTACAGAATATTACAACGATGATCTCTGGTCAATTTCTGAAAGTGACTAAATAACTGTATTGTTTTGACGTTTAGCCTGTATATTGATTAAATACCTGCTTGGAGCCATTTACTCTTGTCAGTTGTCTTGCGGATCACATGCTCACACTTGGGGTAAAGAGGATCCTCATGTGTATGAACATCTCGAACATGGTTCAGGATCGTGGTCCACTTAGCAATCCTCTCTGGTTCGGAGGTTGAGCTAGCTGCAGTCCAGTATATGTGACTGATGATGCTTTTCATCCACTTCTTGAGTTTCTCACAGTCTTTCTGCTTACTGATTGCTTCCAGTTTCTTGGAAATTCCTTACAATTAAAGCAAAATACATTCCACTTAGTTAAGATACTCATAAACTGAGTGATTACTCTATTGTAGCATTTCATAATCCTTTTATAAGCATTTGTTACCATTTACTCACAGTGTCACAATTTCTAATTAAGGACATGTATTTTTACCAAATAGGATATTTACACAAGCTTCAAAAAAATCTGACATCAGGTCCTTCTCAAGTGTATCACTAACAACTCAAAGAAAGGAAAGGCTGGAGCAAAACTGATAGATTTTGTATGGTGTAATGGACTATTGGCACTGACAATGTACCTTTTGCCATGTGCCAGACATCGTAGTAATGGGTTATGTTTCTCTCTCTGAGGAACTTCTGTACTTGTGGATGGCGATCAGTGACGATGCAATCAAGATTGACGCCACGCGACTCCAGTAAAGCTAGACTCCTTTTCAGGCCCTCTTTTTCCATGTGGCAGCTACCACCAACCTCGTTGCTCTGTTAACACAGAAAAACAATAAATTAACAGAACTTTGCTTTTAAAATTATAACCAATAACCACTTTACGAAATCAATTTTGAAAATTCACCTGAACCAACTGAATGTCCACAACGGTGTTAGTACGGAGATCCATCGTTGCATAACTGCCATACTTTGCAGAGTGGGCTGTTTTAGATCAAATAGTTACATTAATGATCAACATTCAATACTTTGGTATTATGTCTAGCATTTTATTTAGGTCACTCCTTATAACTTCAAACGATACGTAACCCCTGTATAAACCACACTATTTCAGTAAAGTATCAATACCTGGAGAGTCAGCTCTCATGTCACCACCAACTATCACTTTTTCCTCCTGACTCAGCGACTGCAGATTCACATCCTGTGTGGCTTTCCAGTGGTGAATTACTGCTGGCTCAATGAAAGCTCTGGCGTGGCGTTGAAACGTTTCATACCTAAACAACTGTAGCTTCATTGCCTTGAAGACCTGTTGGTGTGGGAGGATAAATAATACATGTAATTTGATCCAAATTTAAGTAATTCACAGTCAAAGTAACTACAGTTGCACATGATTTACCTTTTCGATTTGTATGAAAGATGCACCACTCAGATACACGGCGGCAGAAAGGTGCAGATTTCCAGACGGCACGCTCCCAATGACAGGCTGGCTATTCCAGTGTCTTGTAAATGTGCAGCGGGGACACCACTGCTTCACAGACAGGAATGTCCCCAGCCTTTGGGTCCTCACATCACATGCCCGGGTGCAGACTGGACATACATTAAACAACTCCATGATGCAGCTCTCGTACACTATGTACTTTTTGCTGTTGTGGGTGGGAGTGGATGAATCTGCTCTATATCAAACCAGAAAGAAAGTAAAACTCATTTTGAGTTAAACAGATTGAGCTTTCATCTGGACTGTAATTTAAACCTGCACCCTGTTTGCATCTGGTTAATATTTATGCACATAAACAATCCTAAAAGTAATGCTATAAACAGCAACAGACTAATTCTTTATGTTAGAATGCGAGCCACGCATATATCTTCACACTCAGTAACTTACAACTTAAGTGTAGAGTCTAACGAAGTGGAATCCTGTCCCTTTAAAGCTTCCTCTAAAGAGCTGTGCTCCAATGCATCGTCCTCCAGCTGTTCATCGAGGTCTAGACGAGGTCTCTTCACAGGTGTCGATGACAGGCCCAAAGGGTCTGCATTGGACATCCCAACACCGAAATCTTTGCAGGAGACATTTGCCTGGACACCTGTGTTTATTAATGAAAGCAAAGAGAAATGCCAGAAAATGTTTACTAACTAGATCAAAAGTAAATGTCGTGAAGATGGCAGGTACATACCTTCACTTCTAAAGTGGGGCAGCAGAGTCTTTAAGGAGAGCTGTGTGCCTACAGTATGTGTTTCCAGGGGGTCTGTCTGGCAGGAAACATCCCTTGAGAGAGGCAGCTGAATACAAGCACTTGATGTGCTGGCCTGTGTAGAGACAGTGAGGTCAAATTAGTACTCGATTTATTACTTTACATATATTCCAGGTGCAAGTTGTAATAGCATAGAAGATAAGCATGTTTACTGAATAACATTAATACTTAAAATGATATCTATGAAATGATTGAAGGATATTACTTCATTTTTTTTTGTATACATATTTTTAAAGTTCTGTCTTATTACAATTACATCAAGCTTTCCAATCATTAAATGACTGCGATAAAGTTATGGATATATAACTAACTGATATATCAAGTATACATTTATTATTTGTATATTTCATTAACAATCTGTGCCTCAAGTGTAAAAGATTTAGCTTTTACTGTGTTAATTGCTGTGGTTTCGTCTATGACACATGTTTAAGTTCAATAGCTTTTAAAAGGCTTGATGGACTGCTCCTGAACACATTGGGAAATCTTAACTTGACCCTAATAAACATACTACAACTCTTTATTGTGCAGCAATTTTCTTTATATGGTCAGTGTCTACTACTTCATAATGTGTTGTATTGGTTTATTTAATGGCACGACATCCAGTTCAATAGCTTTTGAAAAGAGGGTCACACCGCTCCAAAACAAGTTGCTAAATATTTATTTGACCCAAAAGAACACCCTACAAGTCTTTAATGTAAAATTATTTGCTCTATATGTTCAATTTCTACCATTACTGTATTATATGGGGTTCTTCAGTGCAACACAGTTCAATAACCTTTGAAGAAAGATACTGACTTACCTTATACATATTATAAAATATAAATTTTACATTAAATAACACTACAGCTTTTGAATGTACTATTATTTGCTCTACATGTACATTTGACACTGCAAGTGCCTTGCATTTGATTCTTCTATCATCCAGTTTGTTCGCTTTCAAAAGGCTTGATGGACTGTTCTAGAACATGGTGGGAAATCTTAATTTGGCCCTAATACACAAACTATAAACTCTTTATTTTGCAATCATTTGCTTTATATGGTCAATAACTACTCTTAACCTGTTGCATTGGTTTCCTAAATGATAAATAATTCAGTTTAGGAGAAGTCATGGCTTAGTGGTTAGAGAGTTTGACTCCTAACCCTAAGGTCCTAATATTCCAGTCTCAGAAACTTCTAGTGACATTTTGCATTGGTACTACTATCTATTTGAACCAATAGCAAACATTGACGACCCGGAGGCTGCGCGGATGGGAGAAGTGTCAGAATGGTAGCTAGCTGCTAGCTAACTAATCAGAGAATACTAAAAACTCTTCTGCAGGTATAATTTTGCAATAGGTGTACTTGTGGTCACTGTACCAGGCTGTCTCCAAGAGAAAACTTGTGCTGTAGAGAAGTGGCACAGGTAAACACAACTCGATCCACTGTATTGCAATTCAGTATGTAATCAGTCAAAATACGCGTTTTAACATATGTAGGTTTTGGACATATTTCCCAAACATATTTAAATATATTACATATTTAATTACACGAATTAAGCATTCAATTGAGGTATTATCGAAATATCAAATATTTTAATAACGAGTGCTTATTTAACAAATGGCAAGTAAAACTATCAGGTTTAAATTTTAGACACACACACACCTCTGAAAGGATAGAAAAGTCCTCGGGACTTGGCACCGCATCAATCGCAAGACGCAACTTGCATTGGTAGTCAACAAGGCCAAAGTCCACCATTCTCCAATTCTCGAAGCTCTCTCTCGAGAAATGTTTGCTGCACACATATAATTTAGATGTGTCTGTGGTTGATGGCCAACCAACCGCCCGCAGCCAGAGTCTAGCCCTGGCAGCATCGCGGGGAAACATATGAAACCCATTTGAACTGTTGCACCACGGAAACAAACACTTACGTCCCATGATTGCCTCACTCATCTACTGCGCGATATTACAGCTTGCTTGACATGTCGGTCATTGGAAAGAGCCACGTGGTGTCATGAATAATTAAGAAAGTGTCTTCTCATTGGATAAAAAACTCAGTCTCATTAATAATTAATAGACACCGATGAGTCATCAAAGTACTATCGCGCTCTGCCACGTCACAGCCTGTGACGTGGACAGGATGAAGACTTTAAACCTGGAAGACGAAAATAGCGTATAAAAACTCAAATTTAACCATTTCCCCCCTACTATTAAATCTAACACATGCTAACATAGTCTTCAGTGGTGTTCAACATACATACCTCTGTTAAAATCTCAGAAATTTTGGTTTAGGGTTTCATGACCCTTTAAATAGGCCTGAATTTTCTGAAGAAATTGTTTCTAAAGACCTTCAGAACCTTTTCAACCCAAAATTATTTGGGATAACAATACACATTCATTCACATTTATTCACACACACACACACACACACACACACACACATATATATATATATATATATATTTTTTTTTTTTTTACTTGCACTGTTTTAAGCAGGCCATTATAACGTGGATACTCAGCTGATTATTTATTTTTAGTCTGTTTAATCTAGAAATATTGAACCATGTAATGTGACAATCAAGAAACAAACCAATGCAACAGATTGGGAGAATTGACCATATAAAGCAAATAATACACAGAAAACTTTTAGTGTGTTATTTAAAGTAAAATGACTATTTTACCATGTTTAATGGTTAAATCAGTGTCTTTCTTCAAAGGTTATTGAACTGCAACTCAAAAAACAACAATACATTAATGGTAATATAATTTGCAAATAATTGTACATTAAAGACATGTAGTGTGTTCTTCAGGGTCAAATAAATATTTAGCAACTTGCTTTGTAGCGGTGTGACCCTCCTTTGGAAAGTTATTAAACTGGATGGTGTGTCATTGAAGAAAACCATAAGGTGCAAAGTAACCATCTTGAAAATCGTTTTGCCACTAATCTTTTACCATTCACCCAAAATAAACATTCTGTTTGCAAGCTTTGAGTACTTGTCAGTAATCTGATGGATTCAGTACCATGGACAGCGATATTTCTGTAGGACTGTAAACATCATTTGATGCACTTGAATTGTAATATTGTGAAAGTTTAATATTGAAATTAACTAATGAACTAAGTCATAGAACAGGGAAACAAAAGTTTAGCCCTTTTTTACATTCAACACCTGGAGAACACGGTTACACTGTTAATTCATTATCACACATAAAACCAGAAAAACAGAGGTGACTAAAACAGCAAGACATGGGCTGTAGTATGTTCTGTAGGGGTCCAGACAAGATGTTCCAACTTGCTTTGGTGCAGTCGGCCCATGCTTTCAAAACCTATTGAAATAAATCATATGTTTTGTAAAAACCAACATACCAACACAATTATTGTTCATTTTGAGGCAAATAAATAAATAGAAAGAGTTGTAAAATTAAGTGCAGGAGATTACATGCGATTTTGCACTTATCTGGAATTACAGTTCATGTAGGCTACAGGTTCATTTTTTTATTTCCTTAACATCTTCAAACAATATTTATAATGCACGTTTTATTGCTGCTATAGGAAAATCTATACACAAATCCACCGCGAACTCTATGAGCGCCGCCATCTTGCCTGTCGCCATTACTGCGTGCCTGCGAAGTGTAACGGTGTGACATTTGCCGGTGCCCTCTTATGACGTCAATGAAAGCAGATCCTGCTTATCAAAGAAAATGTCTGGTGAAAGGGAACATTGGGTAGATGATGTCAGGCAGTGGCCAAAACTTACTGATAAAGGTAATTTATTGACAACAATGTAATAATGTAAAAATGTAATGTAATGTGATTAAGAAGTGTGTTGATGACAACAATAAAACCAAATGCTGTCATTACTAGCGGTGTTGCCAATATGTTCACAAGCTTCAAATAATTATTAGGCCATCCTTAAAAATATTTTATCTACTTACATGACATTCATAACCCATGAACAACACAGGATAGGGATTTTCTCTTGTAGGTTGTCCGTCAGGAAAATGTATCCCACACACCTTAGAGTGGTAATGAAGATGAATACATAATGAGTGATGCATTGGTGGTAAAAGTACTTCTCAAACAAGTGTGAACAAGACAGCACTCTAGCACTCTGCCCTTTCTCTTAACAAACGTCAAACATGCACAATTGCACTTTACCATCCTATTTATGATGCGTGAAAGGGGGTGTATATGATTGTTATTCTTTTTGTGGGGTGTGGAACAAAACTGTTGTTTATCCCGTCCCGTCCATCTTATTTGTTTTGTCTAGTATTTTGTGATAAGTCTCCTGTTGTATCAGATGTACTATATGGCACATATTAGGTTTCTGCAAGGACGAACATCTTTCTATATATAGCTGACATAGTAGTTTATCTTTTTATCCAAAGCAAACAATGAGGACTAACATTTAAGCTGATGCACAGAGATGAACTTCTTTTTATCAAGCAGTAACGTAAGAGCTTGAGAAAGTTCCAGTTACACAGCAACAAGATACTGCTACAAAACTTAGCTAGCGCTGTTTCACTGTATGTTACACCAACTGCGTGCAATCTGTGACATTAACGGAATGAATAGTCAGAGCCAAACTTACCACAGTATTCTTGTTTGGCTTGAAGCCATCTCGGTTTATGTGTTTCATCCACTTTTGACGCACATCCTGGTCCTCCGCTCGACCAGGGACTCTGTGTAATCCGTATGGCCGTAAACATGGGCAGTCAATGTGCAACAACGGTTTGTGAATTTCACAAACGGTTTTATTCCAGGTCTGTAGTTTTGTGCTGTTGTTAAAACAGCCAACCACACAACACGCTCTTCCCGGCATCACTGGACAGCATACGTACAACAACAAAAAACTAAATAAAAATAACTTTTCGTACAACTAACATCTGCTACAACCAAGGGGCAAGGAACTCGACCGGAAGTTGAAGTCGGATGGGGGCTGCCATCTTTTAGCAGAACTTCACTTGCGTTAGCATTCCCATTGACTCCCATTCATTTTGGCGTCACTTTGACAGCGAATAACTTTACATCTGAGGCGTTTAAAGACTCTGTTTGTCCATTATTTATTTCTAAGGATACACGACAATGTATAAAGGGCTCCATTACCGTCTATGTTACATTATGGCCCCGTATAAACAGTTTTTGTAAAAAATAGGCTAACGATTGCGTCATAACCACTCGGCTCTCTGTCGCATTACCGTACAGACAGGTGGAGAAGCTCGCAGGCAATTAACTTAATATGGCGTACTGGCGTTACATTTTAAAATACTATACAAAATAATTAATCAGAATACTTACTCCTGCTCACTCACGACAAAGAACTCCCCGCTCAAGCTCGCCGTCTCTGCAAGATTAACGATGGCAGTTTGCACGCACAGCTACTAGAAGATTTACATCTGTCAGACAGGTTGCTGACGTCGTCAAGCTTCGTTTGAGTCTGCGCGTCAGAAACGGAAGTGCTAAAAAACGCTAAAACTGGGCTTCATTTGTCTCAATTGAGTTCCAATGGGGTCGCTGTGTCCATTTCTTTTACTGTCTATGGCTACAACCGCCTACGGGACCAAGACGCTACTTCTGCTACTTCCTTAGTAGCAAGGCACGCAGTAAAGGCGGCGCTGCTTTACTGCCGTGTTTCGACGGATTTGTGATAATGTAAGTGATATTTGCGGTCACATCTATAGTTGGCTGTTTGCACACAATGGAAAAAAGAGAAACTTTTTAGACGGTCCCTATCTTTTTTGCCACACTACGTTGGACATTCAGTGGTAAGTATGCCATTTAAACAATACTTGGCCATTTTTATCGAATGTAGTAGGTTGAGAATCATGTCGCTGAATTGAATTAGTAAAAAATAACTTTATTGCACATTAAATTAATAAGTTATTGAACCGAATGTGTGCATACAAAACTTTACCGCCGCGTGCGCAATAACACCAACAGAAAAAAGGTTATCCAAACAAAGAAATGTACAACACTCGCCTTAGGGTGTGTATTCACACACATTTGATGCCACCTACCTTTACATTAGCGACAGTAAGTGGGCTGTTAGCCGCGAAGCTAATGTTACAGCCAGATAACAAGCCAGGTAACATATACAGTAGCGCAACAACATTGTATGGCGTTAGTTGACTTACTTGTCCGAGGTTTGCAGCTGAGCCGAGGAGAGTTGGTACTGATCCAGGCTTTATTTTCAGACGCTCAGCAAGGCCAGCTCTGTACTGACCCAAGTTGAGGAAACAGTCGCTGGTGAAATGTTTGCCGCAGACATACATAACTTTGGGAAGATGTGTCGGCGCATTACCAGAGAAAATAAAATGAACCCATTGTTTCTTTACAGGCTCGGATGAAGGAACTAAAAAAATACTTCGGTGTTCATTTGTACATTCTAACACAGAGCAATTGCCATGCTTCGCTCGTTTACAAGCCATGATGTCTCTCGAGGGAAAAGAAATAAAAATTGTGCTCGCCTCAAACAGTAGAAGCTCATTTGACGACGCGACAAATTCTCTGGGTGAGAAAAACAGAGAAATGGGAAGTAACTTTCCCCGTATGATGACACAAAGGGGAGGTTCCAGATTGGCTCATCTGACATTTAATTTTATCAAAGACGAAGCAGGATACTCTGGGCTCGCTTTAGACTGTCTATGGCTTTTCACCTATCGCCATTTATAGCCACCGGGGGACCATAGACAGGCTGGTGGACTCATATCAATGAAGAAAAAAAACTCATAATGTTCATGCCATGGGACCTTTAAGTTTACGATACCTTATGCATTAAACTAACGATTACAAATGTAACCTTACTGTAAAGATAAGTGATTATTGCACGTTTCTACATTTTATGTACACTACTCAAAAAATTTAATTTAAGATTTTTTAAAAATAAGCACTTTTATTCAGCAAGGATGCATTAAATTGATCAAATATGACAGTAAAGACATATATGTTTTAAGATTTGTTTCAAATAAACGTTGTTCTATTCAAACACTGAAAAAAAAAGATATCTATTAGTGTCCACCAAAAAATTAAGTACTAATGTTCTCAATGTATTGACATGAATATCAGCATATTAGAATGATAGCTGAAGGATCATGTGACATCACAGAAATAAATGTTCAAATATGTTCAAATAGAAAGCAGTTATTTTAATTAGTAATAATATTCCACAATGTTACTGTATTTTTGATCAAATGAATGCAGCCTTGAGCAAAACAGAGGTCTAAAAAAAAAAAAAAAACTCAAATCCCAAACGTTTGAATTGTAGCGTATTGTATGATCATGATCTTGTAATGCACATCCCTTTGTAAAATTACAAACAAAAGGAACTAATTTGACACCCCAGCTCATAATAAAATTTCAAAGGTCAGTGTTTTTGTTTTTTATTGAGGCTCATGTACTTATCCAGCATCTATACAGCACTGTGGGATACACTCATTTAAAAATGTATAAGACTTAAGTCAGGTTGCGAACCTCCGCTGGACCAAACTCCCACAAACCCATCTCATTCTTCAATCCACAATGTTTTTTACAATTATTTAACAGCTGGAAAGCGATTCAGCTTTCCTCGGAAATACTGTAAAAACTCAAAGCATCCCACTGGAAGCAATTCCTCAACATCACTTGATCATCTTGCAGGCAGCATCTACTCATTTGCACATTTGCAAATAGTGTCTCCTTTATTTATTTTTTTGTTAGTTTGTTTCATGTTCCTTTTATGGTAAAATCATGTAAAAAAAAAGTTGACAATCCAAAAAAGGCCCAATCCTGATAATCCATTTGATATGTAATGACAGGAATCATCTAAGAATGCGCTCTGAGGTTTTTGGATGTGAGGAACTGTAGCAGTTTCTCAAACTCAGTGAAAGACACATGCTCATCAGATGTGAAGGACAGTATATAGAAGATGGTAGTGATGGTGGGGGACCTTTCTTCTCCCCAAGTGTCCATATAAAAGAAATAGAGAAGGCAAAAGGAAAACTAAGTTGGACTAATGGTCATAGGTTCATTCGTAGATGATCTGGCCTTTTGGAGATCACAGGGTAGGTCTGCTGCTTAAACTGGCCCACGCTGGAGCCAGCGGGTTGCCTGATGGGAAGAGGGGCGGTGGCTTCGGAACTAGCCTGGACCTCCATCTGATCCACGGTGGACACTTCCATAGCGAGCTCTGTGGGGGACTGAAGGGTGGAGGATCCGGGTAAAGTGGGTCCTCGTGGCCAACAATCTCCTGAGAACTTAACCGGGCTGAAAGACAGGAGACAAAAGCGAGGAAATTGGTTTTCAATTTGATTTGCATCAAAATCTTTGACATTTATAAGTCAAAAGCTGGGATTACCTGAGAGGTGTTCGAGGGCTTCCCAAAAACCGGCGAGGTGAACGAATTTTTGGCTCAAATGAGAACTTCTTTATATTTTCCAACACCGATGGAGCTACATAGGTAAAACCCTGCAAGAATTAAAAGAAAATATAAGGACAGCACCAACATTTTTCAAAATGGATAAGCAGGACAGTGGCTTATTTACCAAAAAGGCCTGATTTGCACTTTCGCTCAGCGTGGAGTCATCGGGACTGTCAACGGGAGTCTGGCTGGTGAACTTGGAATCAAACTGGCTCACATCGTCAGCAGATTGCTGTTGAACAAAACATCAGGTCGTGTAATTCATATATACTCAGTTAAGCTGTAAGATGGTGGAACAGACCACAAAAAGAGACTATAGTTACCAAGAAAGGCTTGAATGGTGGTTCTACTTTACGAGCGAGAAGGTCATCCCAATTAACATGTCGGAAGAAGGGATGAGTCTAGAAAACAAATTCAGGTAAATTAAAATCACACACTAAAGCCCAGCACTTCTTCCTGAATTCAAGTTAAACATTAAAACCACCAGAAAAATCTATATTCATAGTCAATCTTCACCATTTGATCATATCTGACATACAAAGGTTTCTAAGACCTTGATATTATCAACACGATCAAAACTTGCTGAAAAACCTGTTGTACACAAACTACTTAATGCCTTCTGTCATCTGACTGATATCGTTTATGCTTTTAACAAGTAAACTGTCTTTGAGAATAACTCTAAATCGTTCCCGGTCAGGTAATGGAATTTTACACAGTAAACATATGAATAACTTGTATTCTTAGTAATGCTTCTAGATGAACAGTTACCCGATTAGGTTTAATTGATTTTTTTGTATTTTTTTGTACTTTTTAGTATTTAAGTTAAAATGTATCAAATATGTAGTAAATATTTTGGCCACAACAATAAAAACTTAAGTGCTAAGATCATAAAACTGAGCATTTAAGTATCTTAGTAAGACACATTATTGGAAAATATACAGTGAGTTTTTTTAATGCAAGTAGTCAGCTTAACTGTTATAAAGATCTTTTAGCCAAAAATGAAAAAACAGCAACTGCACAAAACTGCATAGTTCAGTATGGGCTTCTGGATAAAGTGTATGTTTATGTCATACTTATAAGAGCCATAAAAGCCTGATGTATCAAATATGACACTCAACTTTTTCGAGTTGCATTACAGGTTTCAAATATTGACTTTAACAAATGCTCATAAACAGACCTGTACTTCTGTTGCATCTCCAGGTCCAGCCCCGAGTCGAGATGAGGCACTTCTTTTCAGTAGCTGAACACAGTAAAACTATTATTACAATATAACACAAAAAGACTTCATAAAAAAACTTCAAAAATCAAATGCACAACACACAATAAGTGTTATAATGGGGAAAAATAAAATAATGTTCACCTACCCTTTTGAGAAGGTCCCTGGCTTCTTGTGTGAGGTAGGGTGGGAGGTTCAGTTTGCATTTAAGAATTTTGTCAATGGTCTTTTTCCGGTTTTCTCCAGTAAAGGGAGGCTAGAAAGGCAAGAAGAAGAAAAACATTCAGGAAAGGAAACCTCCATTTATAGTAGAGTTGTTCCGATTCCGATACTAGTATCGGAAATATCTCCGATACCACAACAAATTCTGGCATCGGCATCGGCGAGTACATGAACCCATATACCGATCCGATACCATTTTCTTAAAAAAGACCTAGTTATGACCGCAAGCTTTGCCTAACCGCTGCACGGTTCTTCTTCGCTGCTCAAACTGCATTGAAAACACAGGAAGTTGTGCTGTGTTGCCACAAGCAACCCCTGTTTAGAGCAGCGAAGAAGAAATGAAAACGCGTTAGCAGCCCTTATCTATATATGACTGGATCACTCATCACATTCTAAACTGCCAAAAGACAGTGAAGCCGCTACTATATTATAGATCAGTGGTTAGCAGTATGTCTCTGTAGTACCGGTAGTTACAGACTCTCGAGTATATTCAGTACCGGCAACTGCGTTCAGTCGCTTCCGTGTAAGTCAAAACGCAGGGCTCCAGACAGTAGCCGAATATATACTAGTGTCTGTGAATATTAAACTGCAAAATACTATTTAAATATTACTCCCGCAAAATCTACATCTCTGTGGGTGACTGGCACAGATGCGCGAGAGCTCGCTGTTTTGTAGTCTCTGCTGTGTGTCATGAGGACACGAACGCATAAACCGTCACTTCATGAGAATTTACCGTTTCATTTGAGAATACTGTCATATCATAAACACAGACACTCAAAGATCTTCATGGCAGCCCATTAAAATAAATGTTTGGTTAAATGAGTAAATTGACAATATATAAAGCTACTGTTGTAGCCTACAGTAATAATAATACATCTCTATAATAATAATAATTATGCCTAGATGGTTGCTTGTTTTTCACTTGTTTTTTACTTGTTAGAGATTATCTGATTAATAGATCTTTTTTTATATTCCTAGACTTATTTGTTGCAGTTTTTTTATACAGTTATATTGTAAAACTTAAATACCTTTTTTAGTTTGCGGTGTTAGATTTTTGGCTGCATTTGAAGTTCTTTTTTGCATAAGAAAATAAATAATACTGTCAAATTCATGTTAGATAATAAAAATACTGTAATAAATACAGTAGTTCACCATGTATTTGTTCATGTTTTATTGAGGGATCTGTCTGAAGCACACCATAAAAAAATTCTAGCAATTTACACAGGGCTAGTAGTATATACAGCTGTATATACAGATATACACCCAGGTATCGGATCAGTACTCGGTATCGGCCGATACCCTGAGCCCAGGTATCGGAATCGGTATCGGGAAGAGAAAAAGGGTATCGGAACATCTCTAATTTATAGTAGGGAAGTTCAAAAACTTCAAAATGGACTAGACCAAGGGTTCACAAACTTTTTGATGCCAAGAAGCCCAAATACAGTGACCCCATTGTGAGAGACCTCACTGACAAATATAAAGCTAAATGTATTGTGTTATGGATAGAAATCAATTTATACTGTGTGAGAAAAAAATGAAGTGTAAATTTTGTGACCACAAATTATTGATTAAAATAAATTTATCGGCTTATACATTGTCAATACAGAAAAATAATTTTCTTCTTAGTTAGCATTAAAAGAGATAAACTGGAGAAATATATTTAGAAAAATTAATTTTTTCTGACAAGTCTTTAGAAATCATAATGAAATTATATTGTATATATAAACAAATGAAACAATGTAATGGACCCCTTACTAGATGGTGTGCTGCACTAAACAACTAGCTTATTTAAAGGGGTAATCGGATGCTACATGCACTTTTACAAGCTGTTTGAATGGAAATGTACACAACTACCAAGTGTTATTTTTTATCTTGTTAATTCATTTCCCCTCTCTCAAATCACTACACAGAATCTTGTAGATTACAATCTGCAAATAGACAGTTGTACTGTTACTTCCTCTACAGTCAGAAATCTGGGTGTTATATTAGACAGCAATTTGTCTTTTGAAAATCATATTTCCAATGTTACAAAAACTGCATTCTTCCATCTTAGAAACATTGCCAAGCTACGAAACATGTTATCTGTTTCTGATGCAGAAAAGCTAGTTCATGCATTCATGACCTCTAGACTGGACTATTGTAATGCACTTCTAGGTGTTTGTCCTGCTTCTTCAATAAACAAGCTACAGGTAGTCCAAAATGCAGCAGCTAGAGTCCATACCAGGTCAAGAAAATATGATCATATTACCCCAATTTTACAGTCTCTGCACTGGCTACCTATTAAGTTCCGTATCAGTTACAAATTATCATTACTTACCTATAAGGCCCTAAATGGTTTAGCTCCTGCGTACCTAACTAGCCTTCTACCACGTTACAACCCATCACGCACCCTAAGGTCACAAAACGCTGGACTTTTGGTCGTTCCTAGGATAGCAAAGTCCACTAAAGGAGGTAGAGCTTTCTCTCATTTGGCTCCCAAACTCTGGAATAGCCTTCCTGATAATGTTCGGGGTTCAGACACACTCTCTCTGTTTAAATCTAGATTAAAAACACATCTCTTTCGCCAAGCATTCGAATAATGTTTCTTTTTAATTGTGAGTGTAGTTGCATCTGTTCAAAGTTGCATTTTTATTCATTAGCTTGGGTTAAACTAATTTTACTTTGTTGGATCAGCAGCTATGCTAATGATGTCTGTATTTTGTTTCTATGTTTCGCCACGGGATGTAACTAGGATTTACACAAGCTCCAGTCTGGATCCAGAACACCTGAGAAGAGATGATGCTGACCCTCAGAGGACCCCAGATGATGCTAACCTTGAATCAACAAACAGAACTAACAATTATTGCTAAATGTGTGACTGAATCATATAATAACTTAATAATATTGATAGTTCATCGTCTAGCTGACTACGTCTTGTATTATTATTATTATTTTTATTTTTTCAAAAATCCTGTCAAATGTGCACAAACTACTAGCTACTACTAAATATTGTAGAAACATAATTTTCTGTAAAGTTGCTTTGTAACGATTTATTTTGTAAAAAGCGCTATACAAATAAACTTGAATTGAATTGAAAATCAAGCCAATCTCAGATGCCTGTCTGTGTGATGTCACAAAGAAATTCCCCTCCCACAATAGTTCAATAATTCCCCTCCCACAGTAGTGTTTCAGCACAGACTGGGCTGGTATCTTCTCTTAGACCCTCCCTGAGTGAGCTGTCATCAGTCTACCATTTTCACACTGTCGGAGCAGATGTAGACAAGAATGACTCCTAAGAGACTGAAGTATTTTGTTGTTGGATGTAATAATGAACATAGCAGTCCTCATTTACTCCCGACATCTGAGCCACTGAAGACACAGTGGATTACGTTTGTTTTTGAAGGGAATGCGCACCCAATCTAAATGCGTTTATGTTCTCGCTAATTATTTGTGATCCAGCTTCACCAACAGAAAAAGTGAGTATAAGTTCTTTTAATGACTCCTTGCAAATCGCTTTTCCAAATATTATTAAGATAGCTAGTTTCACAATGAATGTCGCTAAAGTAAATAGACCTCAGTTAGCTGCTCAGAAGAGAGAGGCGGGGTCAGCAGAGCTCATTAACATTTAAAGGACAATGCTACAAAATGGCTTGCTCTGAAAAGAGCTGTTTTTAAACCCTACCATTGAGAAATCAACAAAACTATGTTACAGACTTTTCATTAAGACCCTATCAACTTGTGGGAAAAGGGCATCCGATGACCCCTTTAAAGAGTCAGTAAACTTGCACCAAGGCCAATTCACCAGACATTTATACTCACTGCTCCAGTTAACATGTCGTACATCAAAGCCCCCAGACTCCACCAGTCAACAGCCCGATTGTGTCCGCTTCTCATGAGGATCTCTGGAGCCCTGAAACAAAGAGACTTCTCACACTACTGTAGAATCCATCTAAATGCATGTCACAGGCATGTAAGGCAATGAAAAGAGACATTTTCAAAACAGGAATTAGCTACTATGGATGTCAAAAGGATGTTAAAGTTTCTTTAAAATGTCTCACATGTATTCAATAGTGCCACAGAAAGTGTGTGTCACTGTGCCATCATGAATCGATTCCTTACACAGCCCGAAATCAGTCAGTTTTACATGTCCTGTGAAAAGACAAAAAACAGAGACTATTATAATTATGCATATCTCAGTTACTATTCAAATTACTCCTATATAAACTACAATACGAAGCGACCAAACCTTGGTTATTGAGCATGATGTTCTCTGGTTTGAGATCTCTGTAGATGATGCCTTTCTGATGCAGATGCCCGAGAGCCATAGAGATTTCAGCCAAGTAAAAGCTGCGTGTAAAAACCCTGAGCATCATTCTGATTATCTTCGTTCATCTCATCATGTTGAATGTAAGGCCTATTGTATGCATGTGTCGGTGTTCATGTGTCCTTGAAAATTGTTTAAAAAGTTGACACTTCAATAAAACACTACATGTTTAAAGCGTTAATCATGATTCAAATTTAACATGGCAAGTTTACGCTTTAGAAGTCGCAACTCATCAAAATTGCGCTTTCTTACCAGGCTGTGTCCTCCATGAAAATCCCCTCTCGCTCAAGCTGCATGAAAAGCTCCCCACCTGCAAAAGAAAAAAGGCTTTTACCACAAACATCACATCACATTTTAAGCACAAACACAGATGGATTTTCTATACGTAAAGCTTCACATCATCATATCTCAAAAGAACACACTGCAAATCTAATATTTCAGCACACAAATGACCAAAAAAAAGGGTTTCAACATTATTAAGTAAATAAAATTTTGCATAAAATGTTTAAATGAATGAAAAAAAAAAAAAACATTCAGAGAAGAAATGCCTTCAAGGGCAGAATGTATTCCTTAGCAACTCCGCAGCTACAGAAGGACAGTGAAAAGAATGAGTAATAATGTGACAAAGGTTGTTCTTGACGAACCACTTAGGTATTCAAGGATTAGGTAAAGCTTGCCGCCCGTCTGAAAAGCATAGATTAGATCAACGATGAAAGGATGCTTGACTTCCTCTAAGATGTTCCTCTCTGCTTTAGTATGCGCTGTGTCCTTGGCGTTGCGTACAATCATAGCCTACAAGCAGCAGAACAAAGTGACATTGAGACTTTGCCACAAATCTTAATCACTGCATTCCAATCAAAGGAATTTGCTTAACCTTTTTTAAGACTTTCATTGCAAATATTTTTCCTGACCCTGCACCAGATACTTTCCGAACCTGGAAAACCTACAAAAAAAAAAAGAAGGGGTTAAATTCAAGCCTAGTCAGGTTCAAAGGTACACTGCTCCACAGTGTTATTTTAGTGGTATAGTGTGAAAAGTGCTTTAAAAGGCAATCAATTGAAAATATTAGAAAGTGCTACATTAATAATAAAAATAAAAATAAAAATACCTTTCCATAACCTCCTTTCCCCAACACACGCAGAAGCTCAAAACACTCTGGGCGGATGTTCTCAGCACCTTGGTTCACACTGTCCTCTGATATCTCGATCTTCTCACAGTCGTCCATGTTACTATAAGAATAAACCAGAAATAAAGTGATAATGTGCATTATTCCTTTCATCTGAATTTAGAATACTGATTATTTTTTAGTCAATTCCTTTTTAAAACAAAACGTATTGCAACCACTGCACATACTTACAACTCAAAGCCACTGCACTGATCCATGAGGTCACTGATCTGAGCCTGCAGAAGAGAGGAGTGAAATGCATAATCAATGAAGGCTCAATTCACTGCAATAGTGAACAGCGTTATGTCGGGTGGAGAGTAGACCAGTGCACGAGCAGATAACGTTACGAGGCAACAGCTGGCAGCACTTCTAGACTGAACACGAAAGCGTAAGGGCTCGGATTTCGCAATACTATTCCCAGAGCTCCCATTAGGTGACATGCACCATCTATGGTCTTGCACCTCCTAATTGACTGATCCTCGTAAATATAACATGCATATTAAAATGACAATAAATAATGTTAAGCAGTTTGCATGTATATATTTAAGGTATGTTGCACTGCATGTTTCGATGTGAAAGGAAACCCATGCACCCAGCCCTTTAAATTGATTGTACTGTACTGTACTGTCAAGAGGTAGGCTCACATAGAACCCTATTAACTCCAGCTCGTATATTTGAATACTGCATATTAAACACATTTCAGCAAGTAATACTCAAATATATCTGACACAGGTGCTGACAGGCAGAATATCAGTTATTCCGTTCACAAAACACACTGTAGGGTAATCGGGTTAGCCTGTTAGCATAACATAAAGCAGCCCGACGCTTGTTCCTCGGGCCTCGGGCCTGCACACTCAACACTCCCGCGTGCCGTTCACTTCAAAACACCGCCCGTCCTTTACCTCCTCCAGCTCATCATCGGAGACATTTTCCTCCGGCTGGTCCAGATCGATGTCGAAGACGCCAGCCATCGCTGATTTCGCTGTCTGGGATCCCTTCAAACCGCGTGAGGAGCTCGCGCTTCCCGCCTCATGGACATGAACGCACCGTCGCCATGACCGGCATGACGCGATCTGACGCCCCCGCGCGGAGGAACTCGGGAAATGAGTCACGCACGCTCGACTTCAAACTGATTTTATGCATGTCATTGCACAAAAAAAAAGAAAGAAAAATAATTATATCAGAGTACAATACCCATAATTAAAATAAATAATAGTATTAATGTAATATAAATTATGTTATTATATAATCTATATCAAAATAATATCAGAATACAAAACAGACAAAGGGAAATAAATACTTAAATATTATTTATTTATATTTATATTATTTAACCCTTTAATGTTCTGCTCAACCATTTGGTAGACCACTTTTTGAGTCCCTATATCTTATTGAAAAATGTGTTGATTTGGTCATCTCTACAACTTGGTTGAGGTATGCTATGCTCCCAACATCCACTAGAGGTCACTCTATTTTTTGACATTAGAACTTTTCAGTCATCATGCTGCTAGCAAAATTAAAATTGAAAAATCACCTCTGACATTTGGACTATTTTTGGCTGTACTTTCAAAGGTGAATTCGTTTTTTTCAACATTTTAACACGTTACTTAACAGAATTATGTAAATTGATGCAAAACAGAAACCTCTTATAATGGTCAAATAATTTTTTTAAAACATGCTTGACCATACGGTTGAGTTGGCACTCCATGGTAAACCTTGGCATGGAATGACAGCTCAACCGCATGGTAACAGTTTGGTGAAGTTATGCTAATTTAAATTAAAATGCACGCATTTTCCATGGAATAAAAACAATTACTTCACTAGTTTCGACCTGATCCTGAGCCTGCACACAAATCTGGGCATCAAGTGCATCGGCACAGCCCGATCAAACCACATCGGTGGAGCTCACCTGATAAAAGACAAAGAGCTGATGGAGAGAGGACGTGGAGCTCTTGACTATAAGTCTGCTGAAGGAGTACTCACAGTCAAATGGTATGACAATAAATGTGTTACCCTCCTGAGCAATGCCTGTGGGATCATGCCCCTTACAAGTGTCCAACGGTGGAGCAAAGATGAGAAAGCGAAGATTGCTTTCCCATGCACTTCACTCATTGCTGCTTACAATCAGCATATGGGTGGCATTGATCTTTCTGACATGCTGGTTCACCTGTACAAGACCCCTGCCAAGTAACGACGCTGGTCCTCCCCCCTGTTTGGATACGTCCTTGACCTGTCCATCTCCAATGCCTGGCTGGTCTACAAGAGAGACTGTGGCCTACTGAAGGAAAAACCAATGCCTCTCAAAAGATTTCGCCTGGCTGTGGCTCACAGTTTGAAACAAGTCAACAATGCAGCACCACAATCAGATGTACGCTACAACAACTATGGACATTTGCCACTTCATACTGACAACCGGGGGTGGTGCTGCATCTGTCCAAAGGGTGTGTCAAGATGGAAATGTGGGAAGTGCAATGTTTTCCTGTGCTTGATCGGAGAGAGGGAATGCTTCGCAGCATACCATTGAAAATAACGTGGCCAAGGTTCCCATAGGTCCTATTTTATTTGTGCATTTTATTTGAAAGATGTTTCGTTTTTGAGTTCATTCAATGCAAGAACAAAAGTTCTTTGGAGATTATACACAGCAGAGCTGAGAAGTTGGAGAGGGCCCCATATGTTTTTGACAATACAATTGTCATTAAAATTGTTGGAATTTTATGCAGAAAATGGGAGGGAAGTTCTTTTGTTGAAATAAAATTTACTTGACATGAATTGTTTCATGGTATTTTTACATTTTCAACTTTGTTTTTGTCTTTTGTAGGTATTAAATGATAATTTAAATGTTATTATACATTTATAATTATGTAATAAGTACTTTTACCATCAAGCAGCATCTCAACCATTTGGTATATATTTTAAAAAGAGGACTATATTTAAAAAACTGGGTGGTATATAATTATTTATTTTTATTAATTGTGTTATTAGTGCCCCAATAACCTAAAAAATGCAAACAAGTAATTTTTACATTGTTTTTTTTTTCTTGAAATGAACATTAAAGGGTTAATATCACACTCTCTCTCTCTCTCTCACACACACACACACATTACATTAAATTTATGCATTTAGCAGACGCTTTTATCCAAATTCAGGCTATCAATTTTTACATATCATGTTTTTCCGGGGAATCGAACCCCCAGCTATGTGCTTCCTTACGCAGTGCTCTACCAGTTGAGCTACAGGAATAGCACATATTGTATTGTATGTAAATACTTAATATTATATTGTATATTTTTTCAAAGAACTTGAAAATGACTGGTTGCATTAGGCTATTTGCATTCTTGAAAACATCGCACATTTGGTTAAATAATAACAACGAATAGAATACGCTTTCTTTGTAATTCCTATGTAATTTCTTCTTTGTAGGCGTGTTTTGGCGAAAATTTTGTTTTGTGCGCCATCTGATGTTTTGGACTCTAACTCCCATCATGCATCAGTTCCTCCGACGCGAACTACAAACCTGCGCGCGCCTCGACTCGGTTCAACTGCTCACTCAGATCCTCCGCTTTTTAAAAGAGTTCAAAAGTAACGTTAGTGTCTTAATGTTATTTAATATTGCGCGGTAGTTTTTACCCTCCACACAGTAAACTGAGATGCAGTCTATCTGTACTGTCGTCTCTTTGAGTGAAAATGTGAAACCGTTGCTATAGCCACACTTCCAGGTGTTGTGTTTTATCAGCACGTTTGTAGTATCGTTTGAAGCTTCATGTCGATAGATAGATCGATATGTCAGTTGTATGTTTACAGTTGGGTCAGTGTGGGAATCAGATAGGACATGAGCTCTTCAGTGTCATAAGCGATGATTCCAATGGAGCGAACAGAAAGAAGTACAAACAGTGCAGTGATGAGAGATTCTTCTATGAGACATCTACTGGAGGTAACTTCAGGCTCATATCTGCCAAATCCCTCTGTAATACTTGATATTTATTGGGTTCTTTATGTTCTACAGAACTTGTGGCGCGGTCAGTGCTTGTTGATATGGAGCCCAAAGTGATCTCTCAAGCAATAGCCAAGGCTTCAAAATCTGGACGTTGGAGATATGGAGACAAGGCAGATTTCTCCCAGAAGCAGGGCTCTGGAAACAACTGGGCAAGTGGGTAAGAAGGCCAGCTCTCGGTCTGTGTGTTGAAATGTGTGTTTGTCATGTCTGAGAGTTTCTTGCTGTTCTCTTGAAGGTTCTGTGTTCATGGACCACGTCATGAAGAGGCTGTGGAGGATCTGGTGCGGATGGAGATTGAGCGCTGTGATCGTCTGGCTGGGATCTTCACCATGATGAGTGTTGCAGGGGGCACTGGTTCTGGTGTGGGCACCTACATCACTCAGCGTTTGAGAGACTTGTACCCCAGCTCCTTCATCCTGAATCAAGTAACATGGCCCTACGAGGCTGGCGAGGTAGTGAGCAGTTTGGGTCAATTAAAAGGTTCATTTATTCAGAAATGGCTTGGGGGGGGGGGGGGGTGAAATGCTCGTTTTCACTCAATATCCTGTTAATCTTGAGTACCTATAGAGTAGTACTGCATCCTTCATAACTCCGAAAGGTTACTCTAGAGTAACAAACGAGAAACGGCATAGTCTCTATGCTCCGATGCTCCGCCCCTACCTTCACAACAACACTACAGCCATAGCCGAAGCCTAACTGTGCGTTCACACCGCCGGCGTCTAGAGCATCAAAAATCGATCTTGCCGCTCTGCTCACGATGCTGCAGAAAGATTTGTGAGCGCTCAGATGCTCTAACGTAGATCGAATGCTTATTTTGTATTTAAAGCGGCCGCAAAGCAAACAAGCTTGTTGATCTCGTGCAGACTAATCACAGGGAGTTATAAGTTAACCTCATTAAATATTGTTGTGGACGAAATATTAGGATCCTTTACTTAAAATGAACAATCTCAGACACCTTGGTCCACGTATCACTTTTAATTTATTTTTTATATCCCTGTACGCAAACAGGGACAAATCATAGATTAATACAAACGCTAAACAGCAATAATCAACCTGTCCTCTATGTGCCAACTCTCAAGCATTCACCGTGAGACACACGCAATTGACTCTTTTCACACGCTTTCACGCCACACATCAATTTTTTCATGCACAGAAAAACCACGAAGCAGGTTAGTTATGATATAATAAAATGGGTAACGTTAAGTTATAGCTAGCTAATTATCAAACACAGCTACAGTTAGCCATCGCTAACATTAGCACGTTTATCGAACAGCCTTTGATACATTTCTAAGTTATAACTTCCTAAAAAAAAAAAAAAACACAAACATATAAAACAAACTTCTAGCGAACTACTAACAGCATCTAACTTACCAATCCAAAAGAAATGTTGCAAGTTCGGAGTCGAACCTCATTTCTTTCAGGTGAATCAGTTGTCTCCAGCGATTAAAAGCAGTGTAGATGTTAATTTGATTTGTGGTTCCGAGCGCGGTTGTTTCCCTGTAGCGGGTGGCGCTCTCTTCCCTGAACTGAAATGCTCAATCAACTTTCAATGAAAGTAGTGGGCTGTACTTTCCACATGATTGACATCAGGTTCAGGCACGCCCAGAAGGCGTGAGAGTTATTCGTGTATTAGGTTGGCTGGTGGTTATGTTGCCCGCATACCACCTCCCATGGCCGAAACTGGTATTACGACACCTGTTGGGCCGGGGCTAGTAATGCTAATGCTAATTAAGGTTGATATCTCTGCAGCACTATAACGACATTTTCTTGACATCTTATTTCTTCTAATTCTTTTGATGCGTGTAGGTCATGTTATGGATATTTTTACCTCAATTTTTGCATATGCCACCTTTAAGAAATAAACGATATGCAAATCCGGCGTCAAACTGGGCCTTGTTTGTAAAACAAGCATCTTCGAAATGCAGGGAACAAACAAAAACACTTGCACAACTCCGTTGATGCTCTGTAAAAATAAACTCCATCCACTGGTCCCTTAGGCTGTACTCACACTAGGCACGGTTGCCATGAACCGGGCCCGAGTACGATTCTCCCCCCTCCCCACTCCCCCTCTGGCCTGCACTCACATATAGGGTTTCAGCATTCGTGCCGGAGCACGCTTACATCATTATGGTGCGACGGTTTCGGGATAAACAGGAAGAGCGGCGCTCTCTGAACACAATGGAGTCCATCGCTCTGTTTTCTTTGTGGATAATTTTGTGTCGTTTGGTCCACAGCCCTCTCACAGCCTGTTGTTAAACAGATGTGTCGCCTTAGTGGCGCGAAAATTTTCACGTAATCGTGCTGCTCATATGAGGATGTTTGCAAGGTACCAGCTGAAGTGCAGCAAGGACTTTGCAGTTTTTAGTTTTTATGCGTTTTGCACCTCTGCCATAGACCAAAGCGACCCTTTCCCTGCCATGTTGGTTTTGGAACGTTGCAAAACCGTGACGCAACGCGTCCTTTTCCGTGCTGGAGCACGGTTAGCGCTCACACTGCATGCGAACCGCGCCCAAGTCCAACTGAACCGTGCCCTGGCCCACCTCTTCCAAGCGGGCCAGGGCCGGCTAAATTTCGCGACGCTCTCGCTCTGATCAGTGAATGTCTCTGCTCTACGGGAGCGCGCGATCTTCCGGCAGAAGTGCCTTAGGACCCATATAAGGAAATTCTGCTCCATCTAATGTCACACAGAGCCATACTCGAAAAAAACTTTCCGAAACTTGTGACAAACCGGGTTCCAAAAATACTCCTTCAAATGTACAACTTAATTTTTGAAACTTTGTCCATGTTTAGAATGGGAATCCAACTCTTTTACAGTGTAAAAAACTCAGTATGCATGAAATAGCATTTCACCCCCCCCTTTAACATGCAATTCATACGTACATTGATTTGAATACATCTCTTCTTCTATGAAAATGTTTTTAATTTCTGAGCTAAAAATTAATATAGTTTTTTTTTAAATGTTTATAAAGTCTAAAATGTCAGGTTGAAAACGGTCATGACTGTCAAGGCTAATACGTTTTTAAAAAATTGAGATAATTTGACTGTTTCATGAAAAGGCAAGGTTGGTTCAGTTTGTAAAAACTCCTCAAAAACATTTTTTTTTATATTGATGATTTCCTGAATTATATTTTATGAAGGAAAAAAAATAAATATTTTATTACAGAATAAAAAATCAAGGTTTTACCTTGAAAATTTTAAGTTTTAAGTTATTATAAATGTTCAAGTTATTATTATTATTATTTTTATATATATATATATATATATATATATAGGCGGTTCATTATACAATAACTGGATCCATTTAATGAAGTGCTCACCCAGACCAAATTTATTTAACGTATGAAATAAGTAGGGTCATTCGAATGCCTTCTCTGCATCTAGCGAAATCACAAGACCATCTACTGACTGCTGCCTAGCAAAACTGTATCACATTCAACAGGTGACGTTATTGATAGAGTTTTGATAGCGTCCTACAATAAAGCCTGTTTGGACATCCTTTTTATTAGAGTGGGGAGAAGGCATTCTAACCGTGTTGCTAATATTTTAAAAAGAATATTCAGATCTACATTAAGCAGTGAAAAAGTTCAAGTTATTAAATTAAAAAATGTTCATAAGGTAAGACACTACAGGCAAAACCTTTTTTCATTCACTGGTCAATTTTGAGATTTTCTGGTTATTTTGCTTCCATGACAAATTTTTTCAGACTAGTTAAAACAAAAAAGCATTTAAAATACTTGTTTATTTTATTACACTTTATCGATTTACAATTTCAATTAAGACTATTTTCTCAAAATTATTATTATTTGTTTCTCATGCACTGAGAAAAAATCTCTCACTTAAACCAAACATTATAGTTGTATTTGCATCTATATTCTGAAAGTATTTAAAGATGGGTTTGTTCATATATAATTGCCTGATTAATAATTTATTTCTAAAAACATTCTTACATTTTATTTTTCACACACACACACACACACACACACAAACAAATAAATAAAATCCCCTCTGCATAAACTCTAAAAGCTCTAATGTGCCAACAAAATGAAACAAAAATCTAAAACCTGGCTTTATCCAGTGTTCAGATTCCTGTTATGGATATTAATGCAAATTAGTCCATATTTAATTAGACAATGCCACATTTGCGTATATAATCATAACACTCTAGAACAAAACTTGTAATACAAAATCTTTTAATGTGCTGTACTGGTGAAATCTGATTATATCTATTAGTTTCACCTGTGGTGTCTTGCCTTGAGTGGAATAAAAAGTGTTAAAACCATATTAAAACAACATGAATACAAAGAGTACATCTTCAAGAACTAACACGTACATGTGTTTAAAAAAAAAAAAAAGAAAAACTAGTTTTTTTGTTTTGTTTCTTTGAATAGACTCTTATTATTCTAATCACTGTATTTGTTATTTTGTTTTTTCTTTCCAGGTGATCGTGCAAAACTACAACTCTGTGTTGACGCTGTCACACCTCTACCAGCTCTCTGATGCTATTCTGGTTCACGAGAATGACACTGTGCACACAATCTGCAGCCGGCTGATGAACATCAAACACATCTCCATCAGTGACGTTAATAAGGTGATCGCTCACCAGCTGGCCAGTGTACTTCAGCCCGCTTATACCGCTGATTCACCCTGCCATTACAGCACAAACCCCATAGGTACAAATGACTCGCAGTTTCTCTCTAATCTCAGACAGTCATTGGTCAATATAACACTCTTTGACCAGTGTTTATCTGCTGTCTGCAGGGGAACTACTGACGTCTTTGGTGTGTCACCCCGAGTACAAACTGCTCAGCTTGTGTAACATTCCTCAGATGTCCAGCACGTCTCTGGCCTACAGTGTGTTTAACTGGCCTGGGCTGCTGAAGCATCTACGTCAAATGCTCATCGCCAGCGCTAGGATGGAGGAGGGTGAGTGCTGTGATGTCATATATCCATGTTATATTAGGAAGGATATTTTTCTGAAATGACACGTAAGAATTAATTTTTTTTAAATAGCACTTCATTGATTGTCTGCAGAATGGTTTTGTGAAACTTACCGTATTTTTCGGACTATAAGTCGCACCTGAGTATAAGTCGCAACAGTCCAGAAATAGGTCATGATGAGGAAAAAGACATATAGGTCGCACTGGACTATTAAGTCGCATTTATTTAGAACCAAGCACCAGGAGAAAACATTACCGTCTCCAGCCGCGAGAGGGTACACTATAGCCGTTTCTCAATATGTGTACTTGTCTGTACTTGTGTTCTTGTGGACTTGTGAAACGTCATCAGTCACTGCCCGAGTACTGTTCCAAATCAAACTTCACATCTAGCCAAGTCCAGTTCAAATCCCCGGATGTGTTCTTGATCTGCCCCTTTTTCCGAGGATGCATGGAGAGGTGACTTGTGCGGACTTGATACGGGCCATAACCCAGAATTCAGTTCGCGCGAATGAGGCGAATTCGCGTCTTCCGCGCCGCGCTAAACGCATCTCATTCGCGCCATGAGACCTCCAGACGTGCATAAACGCGCCTTTGCATTGACTTTACATTGAAATCATTCGCGCCAGACGCTCTATTCGCGTTTGGTGTGAACACAGCATTAGTAATACATTTTGAAATACTATTGTTTTACAATTGATTTACACCTTTCAACCATTTTTCACGTTTTTTTTTTTTATTTAAATTGTAGCGGAGTGGGTTTATTGCTAGATTGTTCATGGAAAAAGGGAGTTGTTTCCACATATTTTATTTTAAACGATGAAAATATAAAAATCACAGTAGTAATGTTACCTGAACCACATATTAATATGTTTAATAGTTTTTTAAATAAAAGAGGCAGTGGTTTAATATTATATTAAATTTCATTATAAAAATATAGTGAAAATAAATCAGAGTAGGTACGTATTCGTTTTTTTTATAGTAATATATTTAATATATTGAAAATAAAGTTAATTCAAGTAAAGCATGCAGGCCTACTGCATGCTAAGTGACACTATCAATTACGCTGCCATTCCATTTGTAGAATGACTGGACTCGCGTCCTTCCGCCCTCGAGAGTTCGTTCTTCTGAGTCGAACTTGGCAAGTCCAAACTCGGAAGAATGGAAGTCCAGACTCTGCAAACTTGGTATTGAGAAACGCCCTATGTCTTCAGTGTAGGCTACAGGAGCAGTGAGCAGCATAGAGCGCCCTCTCGCGGCCGGAGACGGTAATGTTTTCTCTTGGTTCATTTCTCTCGGTTCATGTCAAATTAATTTTGAGAAATAAGTCTGACTATAAAGGGGGTCGCACACCGGACGAGAAGCGCAGCGCCGCGTCGCGTCGCGCCACGTCTTTAAAATTCGAACACATTATTCTCTATGTGAGTACACACATCGGCGGCGCCATTCGGCGTCTGTCCGCGGCGCCCAGCTACGACTCAGAACACTGTTCAAATTTCTGCCGCGCCACAGAGCGCCATCCGCATAGTTTTATATTAAAAAACCCAGATGTTATAAACTGAAACTGAAATTAAAATACAGTACACTTGTTTCATTCAAATAAAACATTACAAAAAGTGTTTGGTTACGTTTTCAGCTGCACAGTTGCCTAGACAACAGATACAACAAAACAATAACAGACTTATTATAATAACACAGATTCTTTTCATTAATTAACGTTCAAAACTCAGCTTTTATCAATTAAAATCATATATTTAAAATAATAATAATAGATGAAGTTAAAACTCTCCCATCTTGCTGCGAAATTGAGCTCACGCATATAGAATGTGCGCGTCCAGTGTGCGATACCTTGAGTTGTCCTACATGTGGCGCGACGCGACGCGGCGCGTCTCGTCCAGTGTGCGACCGCCTTAAGTCGCAGGACCAGCCAAACTATGAAAAAAAAGTGCGACTTATAGTCCGGAAAATAAGGTAACACTCTTTCTTGAAGGAATCGACTGGACGGTCAGCGCCCCGTCAGCAGTCACATCTGCAGGAGAGAGTGGAACAAACAGCAGGCAGAAAAGTTTCAATTTATCACTTGCTAATCTTCTGATACTACGGGGGAAAGATGTGTCTACTGCGGTCACAGGTAAGCAGATCTCCAAGATACTTTCATTCATTAAACCGATAGTTCGCCTAAAAATTAAAAATTGTGATCATTTACTAACTCTCATGGCATTTCTTTCTTTTGATAACACAAAAGAAGATATTTTAAAGAATGCGTGTAACCAAAGTTGCTGACTTCCACTCCATAGTATTTTTTTTCTCATAAGGTTGTAGTCAGTTTTGTTCAACAGAAGAAACTCGCACAGGTTTGGAATGACATGAAAGTCAGTAAATGAAGGGGGTGAACTGTCCCTTTAACATTCACATAACATATATATATAGCATGCTAAGAGAGCTGACGTAGTGTACATGGAGTACACATGCATGTACTTGCAATTGGAGCAACATTTTAAAGTTTTAGAAGTATAGTAACTAACATGTAGAATACTTAATTCAACAGATGGTTTTAGGGATCCTGCGTTATATGTGCCGTGGCTTAAAACAGAAA
This sequence comes from Carassius gibelio, assembly GCF_023724105.1. Taxonomy (NCBI): domain Eukaryota; kingdom Metazoa; phylum Chordata; class Actinopteri; order Cypriniformes; family Cyprinidae; genus Carassius; species Carassius gibelio. The sequence goes on from NC_068385.1 coordinate 15,417,087, forward strand.
ATAGTTTCAGCACATGGACCTCTCCTGTAGCCTTCAATGGATATGAAAAGTCTGCCACTTTGGTCAGTAACAACCAGTCCCTTTTGAAACCCCTGGACAATATAGTCAGGAAAGCTTGGAACATGTTTGCATCAAGGTGAGAAATACAGTAACATTAACACCAGACAGAATTCTATAGTTGTTTTTACTGTATTGTTTTTTTACTGATCATTTCTCCTGTAGGGCCTATGTTCATCAGTATACAAAGTTTGGAATCTGTGAGGAGGATTTTCTGGACAGTTTTACGGCACTAGAACAGATCATCTCCAGCTACACACATCTCTGATTTGCCTGATCAGAAAGATTGTGATAATGATGTGCCTTTACCTGACCCTGGAGAAAATTACATTTCTTAATATAGGCCAATATAGTTTTGTGAAAAAATCTTTATTTCGGACTTTCAAAGTTGTAAATATATAACAGATATTTTCTATTTGATTTGAAAATATGTTAAAAGTACATTCATCTAATCTCGCTATATAATCGTCATCCCTACTACACCTTTTCTTTACATTTCTTAATATTCATTTCTCAGTAATGTGATTTTCTGATTCTGAAGTAAGCACAGACCCTACCGAAACCATCTTTCGACTGGGAATTAATTATATATAAATGTCTTCAAGTGTTAAATTTGGTAAGGATTGTGCCAACTTGAAATATTAAAAGATTATCCGATTTAATAAAAAATAAATAAATAAAGTATTAACCTTCTACTACTTTACTGTCACCCATTTAACCTAAAAAATAATCTTGTGAATAAGGCGGATAAATAAAAAAATGTATAATTATTTTACTTTTAATAATGTTGGGTAAGCCTAAGTTATATAACTATTTGATTTTTTTTGTTTGTTTTTTTTTTGTCGTTGTTATTAGTAATAAGAGGCTGGTTGAGTTTTAAAATGATTGTTTATTGTACAAATTACAATTGTGTATTTAGTATCTGTTTTTTGTATATATTTGTTTGTGAATTTTTCCATCTTTCTTTGATATTTGTGATTACATGTCACCGAGTTGGTTGAATATTAAAAAAAGAAATGTCTGCTCATAATAAACTTCACACTCAACACTAATAATTTGTTATTATAATTTCCCTTTTCGTTATCGGATTAACAAGATGTACGTAATATTGTTAAATATATTTATGGTAAAATAATCACTTGCAGAGCTGACAAGGTGCAAATATCTGCCTGTCTTATCAACTCAACCTTCTATAGCTCAGAGGATTATAAACCTTTATGTGAAATATTAATTACTATAGGATTAGAAATCGTAAACGTCACTGTATATCACGGAGAAAGACTGTAGAAACTGTCTCACTACTGAAGTAAAAATTCTGTAAAGATGGACGGACCCAAATACAGTAATCATCCTGAAAGAATCTGCACGTGCAGCTGGAAATTCATTCATCTTACAACAGCTATGTTTGCAAGCCACAGGAAACCCTTCAATACAATGATGCAACTGAATTTGCACTGAGAAGTTTTGTTCAATAATGGCCCCGTCCAAGGTTTTACCATAAAAAAATATTCTCCTAAACCGAAAGTAATTATGCCTTAAAGCTGCAGTAGGTAACAAATATATTTTTACATATTTGTTGAACCTGTCATTATGTCCTGACGGTAGAATATGAGACAGATAATCTGTGAAAAAATCAAGCTCCTCTGGCTCCTCCCAGTGCTCCTATTGTCATTTGCAGAAAGTCATGCGCTCCCGGTAAAAAACAACCAATCAGAGCTGCGGTCCGTAACTTTGTTTGTGTTCAAAATGTAGAAAAATGTATATAATATGCGAGTACACCATGAATCCATTTTCCAAACCGTGTTTTTAACTTGTCCTGAATCACTAGGGTGCACCTATAATAAGTGTTTATATTCGGACTATTTTAGATTGCTTCGGGGGTACCGCGGCGGAGTAACCCAGTACCTTTGTGATTCTTCATAGACATAAACCGAGAGAAGTAGTTCCGGCTACGATGTTCTTCCGCAAGACGCAAGCAGTTCTGTTTATTAACTGCTAGAGCGTCAAAAGTTACCTACCGCAGCTTTAATGTTTATTTTTTAAATAAGTGGCAAACGATGTAAGGAGGAAACTAGTTTATTGTGGAAAAACTACAGCAGAAAAACTTTATAGCCATTACAAACTGAAAAAAAGTTTATTCGTTACAAAATGAAACCGGATCTTGATAGATAACACATTTACTCTTAAATAAACAATTCAACTTAATGAGAAACAAATCAACAGTTTGCAAGTTTCAGTTATGTTCACATATGATCTGCTTACTTGAGGAAAACCTCCTTTAGATACCCAGATCCATCGTACACTGCAGAGCACATTCACTAGTTAGTAAATATATCAGCTGAACATTTCTAGCACAAAATTCAGCCTGAAAATATGCATATGGTGACTAAACCCAAAATTTCAGGCAGCCTATCAAAGTGATGTTGCCATATAATATCCAGCCAACACCAGTCTGATAAGCTAGCTGACAGAATGGGACACTTGCGACTGGATGAGCAGAACACACTGAAACGGGACACTTCTCAAAGTTTATATTCAGTATGTGAGCAGATAGACATAGATAATCTTCCACATACCTTCTTTTAGGTCACATCCTCCAACTTCTGTCATTCTTTGGTCTGATCCCAGAGATCTGATTTTACATTATGTATTTGTTTTAGCGTAAGATGCAAATGTAACACAGCAGATGTATTAATGAATTTAATGTCAAACAAATTATGCAACAATAGTTTTGAGAGAAAACATAATTAGCTACACAAATACTTCAGCCCGGACTTAAGAGGAAAGTATGGGTCAACTTATGGTTTTAGTTCAAAGGTCCAAAAAAAAAGATGCACAAACATATGCAAATATTACATCTTAATTTTCTTAAGTTAAAAGTTACATCCACTAGTTTGTGACATTTTGGTTTAAGACCGGAGAATAAACATCATGTTCGCATAGTCAAAACATTATTTTACAAGATGTGCAACCCACTGAAAAAGCACAATGATCTGAGTTGATATTGCTGTCCGCTTCAAACAGTTAAAGAAATACAAAATGACATCAATATTGATTAAAAAAAAAACTATCTCTGAAAATTCCAAACACAAAGCAGACCCTGCCCATCCATACCTGTATGTTAGAAATTAAATAAATCTATTCACTTCAATGGAAGCATGACCTCCAAATGTTGCATAAGGCATTGCAACGAATCTGACTCCACACAGCCTGTCAGCTAGACTACCTCGGTTCTGTTGATGTTAATCTGATTTTAAATAGCCGAGCACACTACAGACAAATGAAGAGGGACTCCGTGTAACTAAAGGGATCTGAATGAACGTTAACATACAGAAGCGCACATAAATCAGTGCTCATGTAGTTTTAGCTTCGATATTTCGTAGGTTCCAAAACAGGAGCGTGAGATGTTTTTCTTTGAGTCCGTCATTTTGTTTTCTCCTCTGAGTACTGCTTCTGCTGGAGACGCTTGGCATAGCTCTGTGCCATGGAGTTAATAATGGACAGAATAAAGTAGCACACCATGACCAGCACAACTTTCTCAAAAACCCATGAGAGCCAGCTTTCACCCTGCACAGAGAGAGAGAGAGAGAAAAAAAAGTATAAATATATAATTATTGATTTTTTATTTTTTTTTATCTGAAAAGACATTTGGGCTACATTACATTTTAGAATTAAGATATATTTGATATATATATATATATATATATATATTTGATATATATATATATATAATATATATATAAAGATTTTGTGGCGATATAAAATTTCTTTCATATTTTCATTAATTTTCTCATCAAGAAATATATATTTATATTTTTAATCTGAATTACTAAATGAAGATTTTGGGCCATATAAAATTTTTCTTTTATATTTTTAGAATTAAGAAATATGATAAAAAAAAAAAAAACTTAATGAAGATTTCTGGACAAAATTAAATTTCAAGGATTAAGAAATACCATTCAAAAATAAGTCTAATTTGTTTAATTTGTTTTTGTTTTCTTCCATAAAAAAAAATTATATAAAAAAAAAATCTGAATTACTTAGGATTTTGGGGCCAAATTAAGTTTGCCTTTAATGCTTTTAAAATCAAGAAAAAGGTTTCTAAATAAAGTAAAAAAATTAAATAAAATGTGAGAAATAAATTGAATGAGAATAAACTTTTTTTTTTAATATATTAAATTAAACTTAAAAAAAAAAAAAAGTAAATTAAATTAAATGAGGAATCATTGGTTGATTCTTACTGCTGCTGCTCCATCGCCCGCTGGGTTATGAAGCTTGGCTCTCTGGGCCTCCAAGTACTCCCTAAAAGGTTTCTGAAGAGATGCTCCGATTCCAGGGATAATACTGTCCGAAAAACAAAGATATGATTAGCAAAGCCTTACCAGGAACTCCAGCAGATCCCCCAACCGCTGTCCTCCAGTGAAACCTCCAGCACAATGAGACAGAAGCTCTCTGAAGCCTCATTTATAACAGCCAGGCTTCTGTAGGAACTGCTCTAAAGCAATTAATGAGGAAGTGACTCAATATTGTGTCATCACTGCAATGTAGAAAGAACCGCCCAGTTTTGGGTGGGTTTCAATGTCAGTGAAGCCAAACCATCATGTAGGATCAATTAGAATACTTCTGCACCACATATCTTCACAGTTTAAGATGCAATTATCATATCTTTATTAGATCAAAAAGCACAGAAATGCTATTGAAAGCAACCACAATATATAGTCTGAACATTGCTGGTCTCAATCACATGAGCTCACCACAAGAACTGTTGATTAACAACCTCGAGTCTGAGCAGCACATCAGATTCAAAGGATCTAGTCTCAATCATGTGACGAAACATGCTGACTGCATTCTTCAATCGTAATTAGGAAGTGCTTTCGATGTGGCTTGATTATAAAGCTATAAATGTCTTTCCTCCTTCAAAGTTAAATAGTAGTTTCATTTTTACTTTAGAGTGCCGTTTAAAGTTCCAACATGGAGACCACATCTCTTCTTTTGAGTCACTCTTCTACATCATCTCAATTCTGAGAGCATCTCATGCTGAACCCACAGACATCGCCATAAATGGTGAAGATGACTTGGGCTTACTAATAAGTGGCTTCAGTATGTGATGCTAATATAGTGTTGGTGTATCTCAAGGTCTCATTTCAGTCTAGAATCAAATGAAGAAAAAAAACACATTATAAAGATGATACTGAGATGATAAAGACTTAACAAAAGGTTTATAAGATTTATTTTAAATAACAATTAAGCATATCTTCCCTCCCCCTGGTTTTTACCTTTGAGCTCTGATGCACTTTAATGTCATGACATGGAAAAAAAATCTTAATGGTCTTAAAATAGGATCAGATTAAGCAACATGATTTCTTCTTCCTTTATGATTTTGGAGTGAACCATGTGACCTGGACAGAATCAGCCCTTCACATGTCCTATATGTCAGTATGGAGGAACAGAAACTATATGTGTCTCTATAGATGATTCAGACTAAACAATGGTATGAATCTTGCCGGTGTGAAAGGGGGCTGCATGCATGCATTAAAATAAGCTGCCCACAGTTCATGAAAGAGTTCAATGAACCCTGCTAGATCCGTTTTTTTGGTTTCCTTTTGTGCATTTACATGCACAATGACATTTCTTTCTTATAGGTAAAGAACTGTTCTTTATTTTCATCTATACACTAGTTTTTTTGTGCGCGTTTAAAAAAAACAAACAAGTTTCTTATTCTCAACAAGGCTGGATTTAGTTGATCGAAAATGCAACAACAGTAGTATTGTGAAATATTACTAAAATTTAAAAGGGCTATATATTTTATAATATAATGTATTCCTGTGATGCAAAGCTGAATTTTCAGCATCATTACTCCAGTCTTCAGTGTCACACAATCCTTCAGAAATCATTTTGATATGATGACCTGATGCTCAATAATTGTGTAATACATTAAGAAAAATGATATATACACACACACACACACACATATATATATATATATATATACAGTATTGTTCAAAATAATAGCAGTACAATGTGACTAACCAGAATAATCAAGGTTTTTAGTATATTTTTTATTGCTATGTGGCAAACAAGTTACCAGTAGGTTCAGTAGATTGTCAGAAAACAAACAAGACCCAGCATTCATGATATGCACGCTCTTAAGGCTGTGCAATTGGGCAATTAGTTGAAAGGGGTGTGTTCAAAAAAATAGCAGTGTCTACCTTTGACTGTACAAACTCAAAACTATTTTGTACAAACATTTTTTTTTTCTGGGATTTAGCAATCCTGTGAATCACTAAACTAATATTTAGTTGTATGACCACAGTTTTTTAATACTGCTTGACATCTGTGTGGCATGGAGTCAAACAACTTGTGGCACCTCTCAGCTGTTATTCCACTCCATGATTCTTTAACAACATTCCACAATTCATTCACATTTCTTGGTTTTGCTTCAGAAACAGCATCTTTGATATCACGCCACAAGTTCTCAATTGGATTAAGGTCTGGAGATTGGGCTGGCCACTCCATAACATTAATTTTGTTGGTTTGGAACCAAGACTTTGCCTGTTTACTAGTGTGTTTTGGGTCATTGTCTTGTTGAAACAACCATTTCAAGGGCATGTCCTCTTCAGCATAGGGCAACATGACCTCTTCAAGTATTTTAACATATGCAAACTGATCCATGATCCCTGGTATGCGATAAATAGGCCCAACACCATAGTAGGAGAAACATGCCTATATCATGATGCTTGCACCTCCATGCTTCACTGTCTTCACTGTGTACTGTGGCTTGAATTCAGAGTTTGGGGGTCGTCTCACAAACTGCCTGTGGCCCTTGGACCCAAAAAGAACAATTTTACTCTCATCAGTCCACAAAATGTTCCTCCATTTCTCTTTAGGCCAATTGATGTGTTCTTTGGCAAATTGTAACCTCTTCTGCACATGCCTTTTTTTTAACAGAGGGACTTTGCGGGGGATTCTTGAAAATAGATTAGCTTCACACAGACGTCTTTTAACTGTCACAGTACTTACAGGTAACTCCAGACTGTCTTTGATCATCCTGGAGGTGATCATTGGCTGAGCCTTTGCCATTCTGGTTATTCTTCTATCCATTTTGATGGTTGTCTTCTGTTTTCTTCCACGTCTCTCTGGTTTTGCTCTCCATTTTAAGGCATTGGAGATCATTTTAGCTGAACCTATCATTTTTTGCACCTCTTTATAGGTTTTCCCCTCTCTAATCAACTTTTTAATCAAAGTACGCTGTTCTTCTGAACAATGTCTTGAACGACCCATTTTCCTCAGCTTTCAAATGCATGTTCAACAAGTGTTGGCTTCATCCTTAAATAGGGGCCACCTGATTCACACCTGTTTCTTCACAAAATTGATGACCTCAGTGATTGAATGCCACACTGCTATTTTTTTGAACACACCCCTTTCAACTAATTCAACTAATTGCCCAATTGCACAGCCTTAAGAGCGTGCATATCATGAATGCTGGGTCTCATTTGTTTTCTGACAATCTACTGAACCTACTGGTAACTTGTTTGCCACGTAGCAATA